>NW_028301536.1:38157500-38210000 GCF_042242905.1 Orbicella faveolata | reverse complement strand
CCACACTCATTTGTGTTCATGTAAGTCTCGAAATTCATCAACAAATTCCTAAATTATTTAATCCCAAATTATTTTCCCTGGATTCTTCTCAACCATAACAGCATTTTTCTATGCAGATGGCATACAATCTCCAAGACAGTGAAAGAACAGTGGTTCAGTTTACAAAAGAATCAGTTTACAACAGAATCATTCAAGTAAAATGCCCCCTCAAAATATATTTCCTTGTTAGAGAAATGTTTATGGGAACTCTGAGTGAAATGTAGATTCAGTGCTTTTTTGTTGGTTTCTTTGTAGATCCTGGCCCATTATCTCCAGACCCCACCCTTGCAGGTAAGAAAGAAATTTAATTCCAGACTAGTATTTTAAGTAGTGATTTTCTCTTTTTGGCCTTTAATACCACTGTAAATAGTTGATGTAAAATTATTTGTTCATACATGTAGAGTAGGCATGTTGAATTACACGAAGATGTAGTGGAGGGTCTTAGCTACAGTATATGAATGTATGTGTACATTGTATGTTTGTGTTGGCACATGAATATACAGTTGAACCTCCTGTAAGCGACCGCCCAAAATGTCAAGCCTATGTGGTTGCTCACCAGAGACCTGTGGTTGCTTATGAGAGCTAAGACTACATTGGGTCAAACTTTTGCCTCAATAGAGTATGGTAACTACTGTCAATTTCGAGAACAAAATGCGATTCTTCCCATTGAGAAATTCTTGTCTCTTGTACTACCCAGGAATACATTAATCGTCCAACTCCTTATTATCCAATTTCCTCTCATTATCTGTCAAGTGGTTGCTTATGGAAGGTTAAAAACAAAATAGAATTTCAAACTTAAGCTCTATAAGTGATCGCAGCCACTGAGGAGAGGAGAGGAGAGGTGGTCCTTTGCGAGAGGTGTTCGCAACCGAAGGTTCGACTGTAGTCATTATTCTGCGCATACATTACATGTAACTAGTGAATTGTTTTTTGAGCAGTTCTTGTCCTTTTTTCTACTAGATGCTCAGCCTGTTCAGTACACTGAACCAACTTACTGGTGCCAGATTTCTTATTATGAGATGAATACAAGAGTTGGAGATATTTATCATGCAGCTCGGCCAAGTCTCACTGTTGATGGTTTTACAGATCCCTCTAGTTCTGACAGGTTCTGTCTTGGATTGTTGTCAAACATTAACCGAAACCCTCAGATAGAGATGACACGGAAACACATTGGAAAAGGAGTACGTCTGTACTATATTGGTGGCGAAGTGTTTGCCGAGTGCTTAAGTGACAGTAGTATATTTGTTCAAAGCCCCAACTGTAATCAAAGGTATGGCTGGCATCCAGCAACTGTTTGCAAGATTCCACCTGGGTGCAACTTAAAGATCTTCAATAACCAAGAATTTGCTCAGCTATTATCACAGTCTGTCAATCAAGGCTTCGAGGCTGTGTATGCATTAACTCGTATGTGCACAATCAGAATGTCTTTTGTCAAAGGCTGGGGTGCTGAATATCGCAGACAAACTGTGACAAGTACACCATGCTGGATTGAGCTTCACCTTAATGGCCCTCTTCAGTGGCTTGATAAAGTACTTACGCAGATGGGATCTCCCTCAAATCCGTGCTCATCAATGTCATGATGCATGTTTATACAGACTTAAAGAATTTATCGTGTGACTGTCTGCAATGCTCAAAAATGTAAGTTAGACAATAAAAGCTACTCCTATGTTCGAGACCATATATACAGGTTTGTATCAAGGGTCCAGTCATATTGCATAGAACAAGTAAGATCCTTCTCAAAAAAGTAATCTTCACGTATTAATAAATTATATTTTATATAATTATGAAAATCCCAGTATTACATATATGGTGTAAATGTGCCATTGTTGTCTTAGAGAGAGGGTACATTTCTAAAATGTCATTATCAATTGCATTTGGCAAAGAAAAGAGAAAAAAAAGGTTTATTGCATTCTGCAGGGAAGTTAGACCATGGTACACCTTGAGTTACTTTATCAGCAGATGCATTTGACTGATGTATCAGGAACAAATTGCTGGTTTTAATTACTATTTTTTTTACTCATGTTCATCGTAAGAAAGAATCACGAGTATACACATGTATTTTAGGGCAACACAGCTGAAGCTGTGGTGATTTTTAGCATTCAGGACTCAGCTACTGAAGTATATGTCAATACATGTACATGTACAATTTATAGGGTTATTTCCATGAAATTATAAAGATAACTGAAATCTAAATTTTATCAGCCAAGACAAAAATATGACTAGTAATAATATGTCATCCAAGATTATGAGATCCAAACTTAAGATCAGTGAAGAGGTAACAAATTGCTGTCAACAAATGACCTTTCATTGACGAGGACGAGTGCAATTGTTATTCTCGCCAGTGAAACAGAATTTCACTCATAAATTAGCTGCTGTACTGTACATGTATTGAAGATTTTGTCATAATATTCACTGTGAAGAAAAAAATACAGATTAGTTAACTTTGTAACAGGTTTCTATTAATGCTTGTGGTTAAATGCATACCAGGGTAGATTTTTACTTTGTCACCATTTTACGTGAAATTCAAGCTTAATTTGGTGCTTGCTGTATGCTTCGTGTCTTTTTATCTGTCTGCTCGTTTTGTGATAAGAACAATAGTACATATATGCTAGCCACCAGCTAGCTTGATGGGTTTAGGGTTTTTAGGTGTAGGTTTATTAGTCCTTATTTTTTTTTTTTACATGTACAGTGAAATGACTGTCTATCCTGTTGCCACACATCAAAGCTTGTTTTATTTTATTGTTGCTGATTTTTGCTTCCCTGAACTTCTAAACTCGACTCCACTGGTGAATACCAGTGTGGGACGAATTGAAGAACCTTATAAGTGAGTGATAGACGACTGTACTCTGTAACATTTTGAAACTTGAAGCTATATAGTCTTAGGGTAGTGATGAAAACAGCTGCGCTCAAGAGGGAACTCATCATTACAAGAGTTTAAAAGTGTTCTCTTCCCTTATGAGATCTTGTTAATACTATTGAGTTTGATTGAACATGTGGCAAACGGTAAACCATGAAATGCTATTCCATGGACATTTCACCTGGTGTTAATGCACTTTTTCGTTTTCAGAGCTAACATTGCAAAATAATGTTGCACGCTTATTAACTAGTAATTCACCCCACCTGCCACTCCAAAACATCAACAAGCTGTCTTCACCACTACCCAGGTAGCCATCTTTATCCACTCAAAAAAAAAGAAAGAAATATTTAAACATGATTGCGAGATGCGTAGAAATATATCTAGATCATAAGAGTGTGGTACTTCACAAATCATGGAAGCTCACAAGTGAAAAGGGCGGTGTTTCCAATGGAGTTTTGTCCCTTCAAAAAGTCTGATTCATCAAAGTTGTTAGTAAATACATTGTGGTTCTTTAATTTTAAAAATTCCTTACAGCCTCTGATTAAATATATCCGACTCTTGTCACCATTAGACTTTTCCGCTGTGATTGGGAGAATTTAATACAAGGCTATAGGCGTTCGTGTTGTGATGAGTGACGTTATTCTCATCACCTGTTTGCTTGACTTGCATTGACTTTTTGAGGAGACAAGTTACTGATCACTCAAGGCTGAAAGGTTTGGAATCTTTACAGAAAGCCCGGAAAACGTGAACATAACACATTTTACTAAGTTATTCTCGGTATCGCTGGCTTTTGATTGACCTTGTGAAAGTTCTTGTGGCAGGGTTTTTTTTTTAATTGATCCAGGTTTTGTTTTCCCTTCAAACCCGAGATTGACTTCCTTTGCAAGAGGTCAGTCTCGAAGAAATGAATTTTTATGACTCGGACTGTATATTAAAGTTGTGGCTTTTAGAAAAAGTAGGGTGATGTTTTAATCTGTAATTAGAACTTTTAATCGATTGTAGCAGATTAGATTCTATGACTGTAAATAGTCCAAAATACAGAGTTAATGTAATAGACTGATAAAGCAATGCCTTAAAAATAGATCTCATTTTAGGAAGAATTGTATTGTACACCATTTTATGTTCTGCTTCCATTGCAAATTTTATTTTGCTATGTACAGCCAGTGAGGCCGCCTTTTTGTCTTTGTAATGAACGTTACATCAAGTAGTAGACATAAAGGATGGCCATATTTTACCTTTGTAAATATTGTCTTCTCTTTGTTGTGTGAACTATAACCTTGCCCCAACCGTACAGGAATTTGAAAATCGTAAACGAAGTGGTTTAATTTTTCTTCAAACTGGAGCTAATGTAAACTTCCGAAAGTAACGACCCTCGTTACTTCCGGAATTACTAGCCTATAGGGCTCCCTAGTTTCGGAAGGCTCACAACTTTCGGGGGGTCGCTAGCGGCCACAATTTTTGGGCGTTACTTTCCGAGGGTCGCTGCTTTTGGGTGGTCGTTACTTTCCGAAGTTTACGGTGCTCATGTTTAGGGCCCGTTTAAATTGTCTCGGGTACCCGAGACAACCCTCTCCTCGAGCTAGCTTTTCACTTATTTCTTTGCGAAATCCAACCAACTGCGGGGGGTGGGAGGGTTCGAGTTGTGTCGCCTCGTTAGGTAGGGTCACCCTGGCCGGCGGGACAACTTTTCTTCATATAAACACTTTGGCTCGCCCCCGGCCCCGGGGGCTCGCCCAACCGGGACAACTCTCGGCATAGCGAGTGTGACCCTCGATAAAGTTGCTTTAGAGGGAGTGTTGTCTCGGGTTCCCGAAAACATATAGATAGACGATGAATACAACTGGTAATGAAGTCAAAAGCGACAAACCAAAGATACTGGTTAAATTGATTTTTCGTAGTGATTCGCTTGTTTGTTCTACAGCCTAATTCGATGTGTAAAGTGATTCACAATACTAAGACTACGGCTCGGCATACGAGTATACAAACAAACAATCGCGTCTGTGGTTCCTTGTTTTAGTCTGTTATTTCATAGTTCTTGATATTCACCGCGGAAAATTTAGTAAGACATTTATTCGCCTCAGGCTCGGGTTTAACAAAGGTAACGTTGTGCAATTGCCGGAAGTGGTTTTCGTACGCATCTTTATGGAGGACTTCACTTAAAATTCTCATGGCATTCTCACTGAAAGCCTGTAGGTGGTGTGGTCACGGCGATTTTAGTTAGAGACCAATTCACTAGGGGGAAATCAGCGTGGAATAGATAAACATAGGCACGCAAGGCGTGCAAGAGTTATTTTTTTTTTTTGTGAAGTCTCAGAGATAGGAGCATTCATGGAACTGTTTACACTAATGATTGGGTTAATTTGACAAGTTTTTTCGGTTGCGATGTACAGCAAGAAAGAAAGTGGGAATTTATGCTGCACATACGATGTTACATGGGTAGTAAGCCGTAAAATGTTTGACTGAACAAACTACAGCAATCTGACACGTCTCCAGATTAATGTAGATATCATCTTATTTTCTGACAGGCAATTTTATTCGTTCTTTGATACAACCCACACTGTGATTTGTGTGACACGCACACATGCATAAGTCCCTCACTCACCGATCCAGATCTTCGGGAAAACGAAGAGGTCTTCGTTTTCCCGTTCCGCTGGACAACGGTAACGAAGGCTCTGGGAACGAGATTGTCACCGATCACAAAGTCCTTCCAACACCCAAGAGGAATTTTTGCTCAAAAATACTCAAGTTAAGAGAACCTTTCGCATTTTCTACAAGTCGTAAGTATACCCTTTTTACACAACACAACACAACACAACACAACACAACACAACACAACACAACACAACACAACACAACACAACACAACACAACACAACACAACACAACACAACACAACACAACACAACAACGCTACTTTGCCGAAAATTGAAAGAAGGAGAAAAAAAACTTCTCTGACACATTGAAAGTCTGATTTAATTAAATTGCACTTTAACTTGGTGCCACGCAGTCTTCAAAGAACATTTGAACAGTTTTCATAAATCTACCTTTAAAAGAATGTCATAAAATGCCCATCAAATAAAAATATTAAACTGCTACTGCAGAGACGTAAAATCCGTCCAGAAATGAAAGCTTCTTTTTCGTTAAATATCCTGGGAACAATAGCCGATAATTTGTCAGCTCTAATTGAATTTACTCCCATATAAAAAACAAAAGTGTTAAGTTACTATTTGTAACTAAAGATAGGAAACATCTCGTGGGAATAAGTGATGACGATTCGTCAGCTCTAATTGAATTTACTCCCTTGTGAAAAACAAGAGTGTCAAATTACCCTTTGTTACTGAAAAATATAAATATCTCGTTATATTTGCATGCAACAAGAACAAAACAATCGTTACCTGCACTTACTATTGTAAACATTAGAACTGTTTCAAAACTAAATAGTCTCATCTCCTCTAAAACATTTCCTAAGAACTAGAGGCGACTATTCGTGACCTCTAATTGAATTTACTCCTTGTGAAAAACAAAAGTATCAAGTTACTAAAAATAAAAATATCTCGTTGCATTTGCATACTACCAGCTCATGAACTGTTCCAAAACTCAAGGCTGATCTCGTTTATAACTAAACTCCTCAGCCTAACCCACAGAAAATGTCGAAGTAAGCCCAATATATGAATACTTCCTCCTCTTTTATAGAAGAATAAATATATGGCTGTTCTAAACTGTACCGGGATCAAATCTTCTCACATACCATTAACCTTTACAACAAGAAATTTGATTGGCTGTTTATAGTAGATCCAATCTGATTGGTGTGACATACGTACATCTCTCACTCACTCACTCACTCACTCACTCACTCACTCACTCACTCACTCATCCATTGACCCGTCCATAACATACCCCGACGCGCCGACTAAGAGGTATCTTTTTTTTACAAAAAAATCATGACTCAATAGAGCGTTTTCACATGACGTCACAAATTTCGCGGGAAATTTGAGTCGCCATGTTGGTATTCCATATTTTTCAAGATGGCGGCAAATCCCTTAGCGATTATGCGAACAACCTCGATCCCCACGTGAAGAAACGTTACTATGAAAAGATTTCTTGCGTTGGTATCGATCCCATTTTAATTCCAGACAAAACGTATGATCCAGACTGTTTGCCACGGGTCGAATCCATGGATTTGCTATCATTTTTAGTGCTTGGGACAAGCTACTACAGCAAGGATCAATTTAAAGCTTTTCGGAGTTTGCGAGCGTATAATCAGCTCGTTTCATGGTTTGTGAAGTGTGTGAAAGGGTACAAAATAGGAAACAACTACATTGTTCTCGGAAAAGTCAGACATTCACGGAGAATGAACGATCCGTGTGATACATTGTGGATTATAACCGAGGAAAATGGTACTGTTCTTTTCGCACACTGCGTTGGATGTATGGCAGGACAAGGAGAGTGCTGCTCGCATATTGCGAGCGTCCTCTTCTACATTGAAGCATGGAATCGTGTGAACAAAAAGCTGTCATGTACACAGGTGAAATGTAGCTGTTTGATGCCAACGGCCGTCAAAGAAGTTCCCTACGCACCCGTTTCAGTGCCGTAAAGTGCCCCTATTGTTTGAAGGATACAGACCTCAAAGATTACCCTGAGAAGTCCAACTCATGTTTGAAGTCAGAAAATGGAGCTACAAGTCTTAAAAGAGAACATGCATACTATTACCAATCACAACAACAAATATTCACTACTGGATACAATTATTGTGACTGTTGTTTGTGGTTTTAATGAACAAATTGCTTTTTTCTGTGAAAGAATTCTCCCAGATATCTGTCACTGGAATTCTGTTGTTCCCAAACTAAATCACTTTTGGAGATATTGTGTTCTACCAGAAATCCTTGGAAAGTGGTATACCATGAAAAGAAATGTGTCTCAGCCATCATCTGGTCTCAGTTCTGTCTGCTTTTGCAGGATGAATACTACTGATGCTGTTGTAACATGCAGCAACCAAGCATGTCACATTTCTTCTTTTCACTTAACCTGCTTGAAAGTCCAAAAAGTACCAAACAAGTGGTTTTGTCCTCTGTGCCAAAAAACTGCTGGAGCCAGGAGTAAGAAATCAAAAGGCAAACAAACAAAAGAAAATTTGGATGAAGCTCTTGAACTGGACTGCATATGTGTGTGCAAAAAGAAGCCACTGCCTTCAGATAAAGTCCTTAAATGTCATAACCCATTGTGTGAAAACGGACAGTTCCTTCATTTGGCTTGCTTAAACTTCAAAAGGATGCCAAACAATGCCCTTACAACATGGGAATGTATGGGTTGTAAGTCAGGGGGCAAAGTCAAGCTAAATACCAAGGAAGCCAAAAAAAGGAAAGGACTCTTTACACAGGGTTCGTACCCTTTTTCAGAAACAAATTTCCAGGACTTTTCCAGAACTTTTCCAGGACTCAGATTGATTTTTCCAGGACTCTAAAATTCACGCTAACCCTTTCACTCCCATTATCTCAATGTTAATTCTCCTTACTGTCTGCCATACATTTCATGTTTTTTTTACTTGAGTTTAACAGATTTCCAGAACGTTCCAGGACCAGTAGCCCACAATAAAATTCCAGGACTTTCCAGGTTTTCCAGGACCCGTACGAAGCCTGTTTACATGCATGCAAGTCAGATGATGATGATGTCATTATAACTGGAATTTCAAGAGGCCTTACTAAAAAGTCAGCATCCCTAGCAAAGCTCAATGAACAACATAACAAACTGATTTTGTCCCCCCACGGCTGGCTTGATTGTGATATCATTCATGCAGTGCATGTATGTCTTAGAAAAATTAACCCTGGAGTTGAGGGTCTGCAGAGACCAACTTTGGGTCCCTGCAGAAACTTTAATCAGGTCAATGGTGAATTTATTCAGATTTTACACACTGGGGAACAACACTGGGTGTGCGTAGCATCGGTGGGGTGTGGAGATGGCACAGTGAATTTATATGACAGTCTTTACCGTAACATCATTTATAGCGAAGTAGAAGATCAGGTAATTAATCTTGTTGGACAGGCAAATTTTACTGGCATTCAAGTTGTTCCTGTTCAGCAACAGCAAAATGGCAGTGACTGCAGGGTATTTGCTGCTGCCTTTGCAACCTGCCTAGCCTATGGCATACCTCCCCAAACTGTGCAATTTGATATCTGCAAAATGAGAGCACATCTGTATCACTCCCTAAAGAATGGTCTCTTGCAAATGTTTCCTACATTTGAATGACTTAATATATGAAACCCCTTTTAGAAACAAAGTCAAACACTTTGTCTAGTTTGTCTCAAACACTTCTTCTTACATGTATTTATCTTGGAATGGACAGAAAGATGTAATCAACTGTGGATCTTCCCAAGTTGTTTCAATTACAAAAACATAGTGCTGACAATGGCTCTGTTGATGAACTACCATGATTATACTATGCTAAGAATTAGGGGTTGACTTGAAACTGAAATTTATATTTTTATCTTTGTAGGGACAATTGAGTTCCATTGAGCACTTGGATACACCTGTAGTCCCTTCCCGTAGATACCCTACATGAAGGCCTTAATATTATTGTAACTAGTATGTAATTCCTTCCGGCAACATTACTATTAGAATGCCCAAGACACAAAGGAGGGTCTCCCAGGGGTTTTGGGGAACAAGGGAACATTGGCAAAATGTTGAAGGGAACAAGGGAACATTAGCCATTTTTTGGGAACAGGGGAACAAAATTCGAAAAATTACAAAGGGGAACAAATAACGAAAATGTGTGGGAACATGGGAACATAGGGCAATTTTGGAAGGGAACAAGGGAACAAAGACCCCCCTGGGAGACCCTCACAAAGTAGGGAACCAAAACGATCCCAGTCTTTAGCTGGTTCTCCTGACACAAAATGCTTGCTGCAAACCCGGTCATTTTCTAAAATAGAGTCGGTTAAGTCCTCTCTGCTGATCGCAGAAATCCAACTTCTTCTTCGCTCCGAAGTCAACTCTTCTATGTACTCTCCTTGGTTGACAACATCACGTGGAACACGAAAAAACTTACTTTCTCAGCGGTGGGCCGTATCTTGCCCGTTTTATTGCCACATCCGACAATGAGGCAAAGGACCACGATGAAAAAAATTAAATTTCTTCGCTAAGAAGGCTAGAATGTCGTACAGAATGTCCCAGGTGTTGATTAGCACGAGTAGCACGCATTCTGCGATGGAACACCAATATGGCGGATGAAGTTGGTTGTCATGACGATATGCAAATTTCATCACGCGAGTGAAAACGCTCTATAAAAATCCTTGTCCATGACACACTCAAGAACCTAGCCAATCAAATGATTTCCTCGTGCCAAGTCCTCGCTGACTAAGAACCTCTGCGGACGAGAAGGTTCGTCGTCAAAATTTGACGAACTGTTCAAGAATGTTAGCAAACTTGCAACGCGAAGAACGTATAGGAAGTGGCACGTTTGGAGTCGTTTACAAAGCCAAGTTGGAGGATCGATTGGTAGCAGAGAAAGCACTTCACGAGCACCTTTTCAAATGTCACGACCGGGATAGACATGTTGCAAAATTTGAAGCAGAGTGCAGGATTCTTGCAAAACTCAAACACAAGAACGTCGTTGAACTGTTAGAATTCGCGATTTTTCATTCTTCGCCTCCAGTGCTTATCACTGAACTCTTGGATCGCGACTTAGGGAAGTATATTACTTCATTGCATCCTGAGAAGATTCCGTTTCCAGAGGCAGTCTCGATCATGTCAGATGTAGCCGATGGGCTCGCTTATCTTCACGAGCATAATCCACCAATAGTGCATCGAGATTTAGCTTGTAAAAACATTCTCCTGACAAGGGAAAAGCAAGCTAAGATCGCTGATCTTGGTCTTGCTAAAGTGTTTCCACGTAATGGAAGAATGCATGCCTCTCCGCAACCACTAGGAACACCAGTCTATGCCGCCCCAGAAACGTTTTCCCCGGATGGACATGGTTATGGCACTGATCCGGTCGAATACGATGTCAAGGTTGATATTTTTTCCTTTGGAGTTATTTTGATGGAGGTTATCAATGGCAGTCCTCCAGTTGTGGAACCAGCGTGGCCCATCACCAAGGGTTTGTATTCTTGGAATCTCTATCGTTCAGTTAATTTATGATTATTAGATATTCTTTAAGTAGACCGCATTTTCTAGGAGTTTACCGGCGCAAAATCCAACGCAAGATGTTGGGAGAACACAAGGAGAGCTCGTAAATTCGAACCGAGAAACTGTAAAAAATAGAGCTGATATTCGCTAAAATATTATCTTCATTTCTTCGTCAAGGGAGTAAAAGGCGCCTAGAGTAACTGACTTACCCTGTTAAATATTATGTTGAGTACTGTCCAGTATTATGCTGAGTTCTGCAATACATCCCAGTATTTTTGCAGCGAGATTCAAGTTTACTAATTGAAAGACGGCCATGGATTGGCCAACAATGTTCTGCTACTTTCATCGCATAATTATTCATTAGAAGTCATAGTTAAACAAAATCACGACGGCAACTTCAACCTTTTATGGTTAACAGTTAAAGAAGTCGTCAATTTTTTACTTAATCTGAGGTCGACTGTTATTCAGCATTACCGGTACGCACACAAGCGTGAATTTTAGATATTCTATATAGAATTTGTTTCGAAGTGCAGCTGTCGCTTTCTGCCGCCGGGCCGTTTATTGCCGTTGAATTATGCACAAATATTGTCCTTCGCAAGTCAGTAAAAAGTGGGCTTTAAAATGCTTCGCCTTTGTACATAAAATCTAACAAGAAAAAAAGTACCTTTTATTCTGTTTATTCACGGACATTTGCAATTGTGTGGTAGACATAGCGCCTGGAATAAGAGCACAAGTTGTCCGTTATTATGTAATCAGTAAACTTGAGATATTTACATAGTCGTGTTTGTTTGCTAAACTTCACAGATGAGTTGCTCCTTACTTTTTGTGGCTACTCAGGCATTCGGCGTAGCCACTTGTTATAGTATTGATAATATACATGAAAAAATTACTCGATTCTGATTGGCTGAGAGCAGTGCAGTTCAAGTGTAACACCAGTGCAAAAAGTGTAACACCGGTGCAAAAAGCGTAACACCAGTGCAAATTACACATCGTAATTCTGGATTATGATTGGCTGAAAGACAATAGGAAATTTTCGAAGTCAATGATATTAGGTAAAATGATGACGAAAATTTGAAAAAAGTTTTCTCGAATGAGAAAAAATGGCTTCAAGAAAGGTCTTCGGCACTGCCTTGCGCCTCCAAATTTTTTCATGTTTATATTATTAATACTTATTAATAATATAAACATGTGAGTTTTTCAAAATGCTGAAATTGCACTTGCCGAAGCGGCTCGTGCAATTTCAGGTTTTTGAAAACCTCACTTGGGCAAATTAATTCCAAATTGAACGAGAAAAACCGTATGATTACCTATACTAATTCTATCCAACAACTTTCCCTTGTCGAGTAATATAAACTAAGGACTTTAAGGTTCCAGCGAACTTCTGGAATTTCAAATTAGTCAGTCAAAGGTTTTTGAGACACAAGTTAATTTTGCGTCAGTTAACAGCGCATTTCACAAAACTTTTGACAAACCGAAGTTTTTGGTTTACGAAGTTCGCTTGAAATTTCAGGGCGCTTAGAACGTGGTTGTCAATAAACGAACTTGAAGTTGTGAATTTCATTGCGAATTTCGTTCAGAACTTGCGAAGCTTCGACGCAGTGGAAGCTCGAGGCAATTATGAAAACTTTTAAAGGGTCAACTCAGTCCGTGAAGTTCATACAAACACGACTCTGTAAATTTCAAGCTTACTGATTTAATACAAACTGCAACTGAGAAGTTGTGTTTATTATTCCAGGCGATGTTTGCCTTACATATAATTTTGAAAACCTCGGCAAGAGAAAGAAAAAAACTGATATATATACTGTCCGGTTCCTTCATTCGGCGTGGTATCATGTACATGAAATGATGTAGGTGGTCGTTACATGAATCAGAAGCGTAGCGAAATGCCTAATTTCTGTACCTTTGCAAACTTGCTTCCTCCACTTTCTATCTGTTGCAATCGATTTTACGCATTTTAAAAGCATTTTGTAGTTTTAAACCCTTTAAAATGTTTACCTATTGCCGTAAATCCTCGAATAAGCGCCCGGGGCGGCAGGTTTCTTTTGCAGGTCACAGGCCACAGGTCACAATCAAAAAGCACTCAGTAAAACTCGCGACGTAAGAATTACTCGAGATTCCCAAGAGGTTAATCGTTGTTTCCATGCAACAAACCTCAACTAAAAATGTTTTACTGTCAGGAGCGATTATGGCTCCTGTTACTGTATAATTTTAATAAAAAAATTTCTAGGGGTGGTATATGTACAAAATGAGTTGAAATGTAGCTTTCAGACATGTAGTGTTTCATATATTTTATCGCAATAAGATAATTCGACATGATAGCAAATTGAACTGTTTCATTTCTATCTTTTGAAATCTTTACAACAATTATGTTCTAAACAGAAACAAGAGGGTCCCCTATACCTCTTCTGAAAACAATTTCATGCATAAGTAATTGACCTTTTCACGCATCACGAAAAATTCGAAAAACAGCTTCATGTTCACAGAAAAAAGCAAACAATCACGTTTCACGTAAAAATGCGAAGGCTAAATCATGTGTCACACGAAAATACAAATTCTATCCACGTTTCGCAAAACATACAGAACCCTCCATTTTGATGCATCAAACTGCTGTGTGTCACACTGTGGTTAGTTCTCAGTCCTCCAGCCGCAAGCGCGTCGAATGGGCAGGTTTTACATCTAGTTTGGTGTAGTTTACGAGCTGTAATGACGCTGAAATCTCCCGTGAACAATTATTCCCGCAAAAGTCGTTGGTTCACAAATCACGCGTAATTAAATGCATAATTCACAGATCAGTGTAAGCCTCTTTCGTTCTCCTATTGTATTGAAAGGCTACAAAGAATTTGTGTTTTCAACAGAAATAAGTCTTGGCTTTCTTTCTCTGGATTATTTCTTTTTTATTTCAGTACTACAGCTGATTTTCCTCATGCGTTTTTTTTTCAGAAAATAACTGTTATAGTAACACTTGGGACGCACTTCTATGCATCTGTTTTATGACGTTTCGGTATATTTTTTGGTGACCTGTGACCTGTGAACTGTGACCTGCAAAAGAAATCTGCCGCGCCCGGGGCGCTTATTTCAAATTTAGGAGAAGATGGGGAGATGGGGGGACGTATTCGAGGGGGGCGCTTAATCGAGGGGGGTAGGGGGCGGGGAGGGGCGCTTATTTAATTTGTCTCTAATCGTGGCCGGACATGATCGTTTTGTTAATACGTCATCTGCGCGTAAATAACAAGTTACATACCAGTGTTTATGAACACAAAAAACTAATCCTAAGTTTAAATGGCAGCACCATTAGTACTTAACGTGTTCACAAACTGAAACAATATACAAATGTAATACTACATGACGAAAACTATACATCTTTTGTTGTCTCATTACTCCTGTTATTTTAAATTTCGGCTGATAGGAGGAGCGCTTATTCGAAGTGGGCGCTTATTCGAGGGGGGCGCTAATTCGAGGATTTAAGGTACTTGTTTTCTCTTTATTCGTTACTGCGTTACTCTGTTTAGTAAGGAGGACATTGACATAAAGACATAAGGTTAGATGAAAAGAAGACTTTAAAAATTGAGCAAGAAACCCTTGTTGCATTTGCGATAATTATGTTTCTTTTTCTTCTGTGACGGTGTCATAGAAGAAAATTCTAAAATTGATGTGCCTGATATCTTTCATCAAGAAGCTAGGGGAGTACACGGCCATGCCAGTATCCACAGCCTCATCAGAGGTCTTAGTTAAAAGGATCGAAAATATTATTTGGTAACCAGGATTAATCTTCCTGATCTCACTGACAGTCGCCAACTTTTTGAAAAAAGTGGTGGTGGCGGACTGGGTGCGACCGTTTCTGCGCCGCGCTGATTGGTTCTTTGTTATTGTTGTTTCAAATATCACTAGTACTTTAAATCATTTACTAAATCCATTTCAAAATCACTGGTTATCCTTGCAATCTGATTGGCTCTCAGAGGTGCGATTTATTCATGAATCGCACTATTTTTTGCTCTAAATCGCATCTTTTTCTCAGCCGAAGCGGCTCTTGCAATTTCAGCTTTTTGAAAAACTCACTCGTGCAAATTAAAGGGACACGGTCACGGTCTGCGCATGCTCGCGTGGCCGATCGAAACTTGAAAAAGTCAGCCTGACTTTTTCAAGTTAGCATTCACAAATTCAAAATGGCGTCGACTAGTGGAGGATCCAGACATGGCAGTAAACGCGTCAACTCAGGGCGGAAACGAAAGGTTGAAGACAGAGGGGAATACAAGAAAGTGTGGCTGAGAAACCACAAGCGTGTTTATGTGGAAGTAAAGATATTTAAGTTGTGGCTACAAGCAAAATGTGATGCAGGTTATGAGTCTTTTAGTGACGGCAACTTCGCGACTCATTTATTGTCTCTCGCATATCGTCGAAGGTAAGACTTACGTTCATAAACGTTTAATTTATATTCCTTACAAAGTTGTATTTTACGTTATCATGAAGTTATTCTGTTTTTTCTTGTAGGGAAATGGAAGATATCGCGAGTGTCTCGAGAGTTGCGTTTGGCGACCGAAAGAAACACGTGCCAAGTGCGATTGCCGAAAGTGAAGGTTCGTTTTCTCGATGAAAATAAATACTATTTGAAAATAAGCATGCTTATGTCTTTACAATTATGTATTTTAAATCTATTCTTTCTAAACAGGGCCACAAACATCTACACCAGTGAAGCCGCGCGATGAACTTTCCGAGTCAATGGTTGTGTCTCCGATCGTGGAAACTGTGTCGACTCCTGATAACTGTTCGCCGTCAGCTTCATCCATCGAGAACAGCAGACTTCATTCTAGTCTTAGAAAGTAAGTATGCGTATATTTTGTTTAAACGAGAGCACTGTCCATTGTTCTGTAAAAGCGGGGCTTACATAACTACAGTGAAATCCCCATGTGAATCAAAATCATGCCGGTAATAGTCAGTTTTTACATATGTCATGTCTTTTTGTTCAATTATTTTCTGGATTAAACTCTTCAATGTTTACTGATGACAAGGGTTCTGATGAAGAACCGGATGATAACTTTTCCGTTGAGAATGAAAGGTACTTTCTCTTTCATGTCACCGTCCTCCCACAGAACAATAATTAATAATATGTGTTTTGCAAAACTTTCTACATGTATAAAGTGCGATATTTTTCTTCATATATGTGCTCTGGTGTTTATTTTGCATGTTGAATCTTTGTGCATAATTATTTTGTGCTGCATTTTGAAATCCGTATTTGTCCTGGTGTTTCATTTTACATGAAAACATAGGAATAACTTCGAGTGATAATTCTAAATTATTATTGGTACATGTACATACATGTATGCAATGATTTTGTATGTGTATGAAATAGCTTGTTGCTGTGGTAAAAATGTTTCTTCTCCATTTAGTTTTAGAGAGCTCTGTGACTCAGCCATCAGAGAAATGAACGAGTACAAATTTCTCTATGAAACTGAAAGTGACTCTGATGTTTCGATGTAAGCATAGTTTTTTCTTCCTACTTCTTTAAAGACAGTGTCTTATATGTGCTATTTTAGGTATGAATAAGTGAACGAGTGTAACATAATTTGAAAAAGTGGGAGGAATTTAGTTTTAATTAGTGAAATCTTCACATGTGATTCTATTATTATTTTTACTCGGCTATTATTATGTTTGGTTATTATGATAGTGGCTCCTTCTTTACACTGTATTTGTGTTTCTTTTTTTTTGTTAGTATGCATTACAATGAAAATGCTGATTTGTCAGATGGTGAGGATGATGAGCTCCTGCCACTTGATACAGAAGTGGGTACTGATGATGATCAGGAAAATCAGGCTGATGCTGTTGCCAGTGCTGCAACCACAACAACTGCAGCAAGTGTGGAGGAGGAGGATAGACCTGAGTTTAGACCTCATCGCAAACTTAGTAGAGGGGAAGACCTCTTTGAGTTTCGAAAAGAAGTAGAAATGGTCAAGGAGAAAAAATTTGAATGTTCTTTGGAATTGCATTGTTTCTTAACTTGTTTGTGGGATGCTGTAGAACAAAAGGGTGTGGTAAAGTCCCGAGGTCAAGCATCATTTTGTGGGGACCACTGTTGTTGTTACTGCCAAGTGCCAAGCTGGGCACATTTTTAAGTTTGCCTCATCTAGGGAGGTAAATGGCCTTTATGTCAATAACGTTTGTCTGGTAATAATTTTGGGAAAGTCAGCAGGGTTGCCGAGTTTTTAGGTCTTTCTTGTCCGAGTCTACCTTTTACCGGATGCAACGCCTGTATTTGTTTCCTGCAGTGGAGGAGTGGTGGAGTTGGATGCAGGGAGAGTTGTTGAAGGAGTTTTCCGATGAAAAGGTTGTTGTGGGTGGAGATGGGCAGTGCGACCCACCTGGGTTCACTCCCATAAATCGTTGTTACTTCTTAATGAAGCTGACCTCGGGATACATTTTGGAAATTGAAGTAAGAGACAAGCGACATGTAGGCCTTGCCTCTACAAATATGGAGAAGGTTGCACTGAAGAATGCTCTGACCAGACTCAAGAGAGTGCTCGATGTGGTTGAAGTGGCCACCGATGCATCTTCATCCATTAAAAAGTTGGTTGGTGAGTAAATTTGGTGTTGATTATGTTCACTGTTTGACTAAAATGATGTGAGATAACAATGATCCCAGTTAAGTCTTTTTTATTAGATATGCATTTAATTTATTGTGCTTTTAACTAACTAATTAACTAACTAACTAACTAACTAAATAAATAATGGCTATCACAATTACTGGTGGACCATTGTGAACCTTGTTTTTATGTCAGCATCTTGTTTTTATGCAGCAAGGGTGAGAGGTGGTCACCGCCACCAGGGGAGGAGGGAGGGGCGCAAAGCGTCTTCCCACGGCAATCTCGTCAAACTGCGAGATCTCGCACTGCGCGGCCAGATTTAATATTCGAAAGGCCGCAGAGGATCATACTAGACGTCACTAACCTAGACCCTCGGGATTAGCGGAATGTAGCGCGTTATGGCGATACGCTCATTATATATGCAGTGAGAATAGCGGCAAGTGCGTCGCTTTCCCTTGTTAGTAAATATATCCTTGTTAGGGATGCCATCTTCTCTGTTGTGGATTTTTTCACTGGGGACAGAGCATCGGATTTAGGGCGGCTCTCTTGCAAACAGGTTTTCAGGTTAAGGGATCGGGAAGGCGTTTTAATTAGGTTGTCTCTTACGAAAACAGTTCGCAAAGGATCTCCCCGTGAGTTTGTTCTTGTCCCCTTTCGAAACCCAGATGTTTGCCCTGTTTTTGGTTGGATTTTTATGTTCGTGCCTGCCAAGCGCTGGGGGTCTCCTTGTCTGAGGGATGTTTTTTCCGAGCTTCCGACCATGGGAAGTGTGTCAGGGAGAGGCCGTTTCTTGGTTCAGCAGTTAATAATCGTTTGCTTGTGTATCTCTCCGAGGTGAAACTTTGTAATGTAGAAACGCCCCATAGTTTCAGGGTCTGGCTTTCCAACACCCTTAGCATCTTGGGTTGTTCTCCGGAGGAGATCGCTCCGTATTTGGGTGGAAAAGTAGCGACATGGCCAGACACTATGCGCGTGTCTCTCAGGCGGCTAGTACTCTTAACCTTTTGGAGTCTGTCATGCCCCGGGCTTCCACTGTCACTGCCGCGGTCTCTCACCCGGCAAACATCCAGGGGCCTGTTTCTCGAAAGACCCGGTAAATTATCGGGCCCAGTAAGTCACCCGGTAAGTCCCCGTAAACTTTTCGGGTGTTTCTCGAAGCTCCCGTTATTTTCGATTCCGTTAATTTTTCCGGTAACTTGCCCAGTAATTTACGGGAGGTCGTGACCTCCCGTAAAGTTACCGGGGAGTCACAAATGTTGCAAAACCAAACAAAATAGAGTGGCTCGTTGAGGAGCTAAAGGAGGAATTGGAGAGAAACACTGCGAGAAGCTGCCCGCTGGCTCCGGAAACCCACGTAAATATAATTGTTGTTGTTGTGTTATTTTTCACAGTTTGAAGGCGTTTGCATGGAAGCGCTATATAACTGTGAAGTTCTATTTTATTGTTTTTCAAAACCAACAAACGGCGGGAAAAAAATTAATGAATAGACAAACACTGTCATGAAAACGCCGATCACTCGCCGCGCGTTTCGAAAAGGCTTCTTTGTATGAACATCAAAATGGGTTCCTGTCGCGCAAACCTGATCTTACTGCAAGCCAAACCTGTTTCCTGTGTTTTAATTGCAGATTTGTTTTTTACTTTTTTTGGAGAAGGAAATTAGAAAACAGACATTCTACAAAAAGTAAACATAATAGAGCGATCGCGAAGAGTCGCATTAGGCGCGGTGCACAAATGCTGACAAATGTTGGTTATAGCATTTCTAGCTAGATGAAACACGAAGAAGCGTACTGTACTCACGATAGATAAACGAGAATAAAGAACATAAAAATTATTCTCCCCAATCACATAATTGTTTCAGTAGCATTTCTATTGATCTTAGCTTGCTTTATGCTAGAACAGTCGATCTGGGATCAGTGAAAATTACGCTCGATGTTTGTCGGAGAAAACGATTAAATCACGCCTAAAAATTTTAGTAAGATCCTTCCTTATTCCAAATATTCTGTACACCTACTTAAGCGAAATTCTTAGCTAAATTTCAAGTTCTCAAGTTCACACTGTTTCCTCGGCGGTCCACAGATCTTGTTTGATTGCTCAGTGAACATTTTGAATTAGAGTGAACCCTAGAAAAGAGAGAGATTGTCGATCGAAGTCTTCGAATCGAGCTACAAAAGGCAATTGATCATCACTTTCAAGTAATATGACCATGCAAAATGACGATCTCTCTCAGTTACTCTCCTTTGACACAACGATAACGTCGAAGTTAAACTTCACAGTGTTCTTCAAAAAGCATAACAGTCGCAACGACAACAGAATCGATCCAAATCGAATCTGTACGTATAGTCCCAAGTGTTTCTCCTTCTCTCGCGAACGAGCGTGAAGCGCGCGCTAGAGATTGGTAACAACCCGCTATTTTGTCGGGCCCGGTAAGTACCGGGAAAATTTACGAGTGCTTCGAGAAATGCTATTTCGGGCCCGGTAAAGTTTCCCGTTAACCGGCCCGGTAAGTTATCGGGCCCGGTATTTACGGGAGCTTTCGAGAAACAGGCCCCAGTACTCTAATCGCTTAAGCGTTTTCTGTATTTGCACAGTACGTTTTAAGCTGGGAGTATGGGGGTCTGAGTTATGGAAAGGAGGTTTGTAGAATAAAGCAGGTTTAGCACTCTCGGGGGGTGTCGTGGTGTTTTTCCCCGTTTTTGTGCGTCGGTTTGGATAGCAAGCGGTGCCGGTGGAGCATGGTGATTGTCGAGGCCGGGAGCGGATTCCTCCCATAACTAAGTCTAACGTGATCGCAACAATAGATATGCAATGAGGATAAATTACTATTTTCACCCTAAAGTGACCGATGAGTGGCATGAACTTCGTAAAGAAAAGAGGGACTGCCTGTTTCCGAGTGACCGCCAAACTCGCTTGCTCTTCCCTGGTGAATTTCAAGTATTCCTTTACCAGCGAGTGCGAAACAGGGTTAGCATGATTGAAACGGCGTAACTTATTACAAACAGCACGCAACTTCCCGATGATGGAGTCCACGGAACCGGCCGCTAAACGGCGGGGGCATTTACAGACTTTCCTATCACATGTCCTAACGTGAACAACAGTTCTCCCTGTCCTATCTTTACTAATAAGAAAGTTAACGAGGTGACGGAGGGCATGGCCTTCCGGGGCGAAAGAGAGGCGAGGAAACTTGACAAGTGTCGCTCCAAGGAAGACTTTTGCTCCTGACAAGGTTTGCTACTTGACAAAGATTTAAAGTTCACGAAACAACTATTGATCGCTGAACAGGCTGGACAACCGGAGTAACAGGGGCTCCTGTTGATGTACCACAAGCCTGGCAAAAATTCGCATCATGATCGTTTGGATAGAGACAAGACGTACACCGCCGGGCTGCTTTCCAGGGGCGTGCAACCTGAAGAAAAGAACGGCATGTGGGTATAATGCTTGTCTTAACAAAATTGGTGATGCCATTAATTAACAGACGCAACGAAAAGCCCAAAGGTCCCATTGTAGTGGTCTAGGGAACCAGCCTGGAGTCGCAGCAGAAGGAAAAAACAAAACCAAATCGTCGCCCTTTCGTCCCGGGAGAAATCGATCAACGCTCGTGGCTTGCAATAATGCCCACCAGTACCGACGGGGCTGGATATCCGGCACGATTATCGTGAAGGGGTGCTGATAATGCTGGTCAAGATTTTCCCTGATAGGCAACTGATGCGCAAACACGTTGATGCCGGATGACTCAGGGGTGTTGTGGCATGGCGTGAAATGCGGTCGACGATTACCAAGCTGGTCAAGGCGGCAGTTACTGTCGAGCGGCATGAGATCAAAGGTATGTGGTCCAAACATTCTCTGGACACGGGACCACGTTTCCTCAGAAAGGGTACAATCGAGGTCTGAATGCCGACGCGAGGGAGCGTCGCCCGGATTCCCAGCCGAAGGAACGTATTGAATGTCGATCAAAAAGTTGAACTCTTGGCTGCATCGCAAAATAGCGTTAATCACGTCATTTATCTTGGAGTTATTTCCACCCTCGCTCTGCCATGACCCCAACAGAGCTCTGCTATCCGTGTGAACATCAACGCGGGAATTCTGAATCCTTGAGAAAGCATCTAAAGCACACAATAAGGCCTTCGCCTCCAAAAAATTTATGCTGCCCGATTCTTCTCGCCAGTAATCTCGAGCCTCCATTCTGCCGTTATCCGTCATCAAAACGCCTCCCCACGCTCGTTTAGAAGCGTCGCAATAAAAAGTGACAGCGATATGTCTCTCCGATCTCCATGGCAAACAATCCGTCCAGTCATCTAAATATCGCCAATATTCCAATTCAGATTGCAGAAGACCAGTGACCTTAGCTGCCGCTTTGGAATTACGTACAAGACCAGCAACGGTTTTGACGATTTCGCGAAAGTACAACTTGCAACCAGCTAGAGCCAGGCTGAAGGAAACAGCCTTACCGGCAAAACGCTGAAGAATTTTTAACGTTACCGTCTTAGATGCTAAAATGTTTTCCCTGAGTACCTTAAATTTGACTTTTTTCTCCTCTGGGATCAGGAAAGCTTGCCGAATAGAATCACAGGTAAAGCCAAGGAATGTGACGAACGTGGACGGACTGCATTGAGATTTACTCAAATTGACAAAATAGCTGGCCTCCAGTAGCAGGTAACAGAGAATTTTCTCAGCGTTCTGGTGGCTACACGGAGCCCAGGGCTGCTTAGACGATTGTACTAGAAGCTGACCGACGTGGCGACCATCTATGTACTGGGAAAGTGGTACACCGTACGAACGTGCCGCACTAGAAACTGCAAGGCCCAAATTGTGATAGAAAAAAGCACTAGCCTTCCAGCCAAAAGGTAACGTACAAAATGTAAAGTAAAAACCCTGCAACTGCAGGCCGGAAAAGGTACGGGAAGCCGGGTGGAGACAAACGTGCTAGGTAAAGGTAAGGTAAAATCTTTATTTAGACACAGTATTTCCTTCAGGACTATACAATATTTAATGCTGGTAATGCCCGGGCAAGACATACCTTGGTAAGTCCGACAAATGGTCCAATTTAAAAGGAAGGTCTTTGATCCACAAATTAAGGTAACGCTCATCATGGCAAAGGTGAGGTTTCGAGGGTTCAACGGTGAAGGGAAGGACCAGGTAAGGTGGTGAGACCTGGCCAATCTCGCCCCAAACCGACAAGACTCCGGCCGACACCCATAGCGAAATGGTAGTGGAAATGAAATCCGAAAATCGGGCGTAAGACTTAAAGTTTTCCAACACGATTGGAGGAGGATGATCTGAATCAAAACTCTCACCTTTGAAATCCCCCTTGAAATGGGTCAAAAATTGTTCAGCTTTGACCCCTTCATTAATTATGGCCATAAGGTCGACGTGCTCATTGCTGACATCGGACGACAACGTCTCCCAAACCGCCGGGTGCGTGTGCAACGATCCCGCCTAAAAATCATCCGGATTTAGAAATCGGAGATTACGCAAAACCCCAAGAGCTGGATTCTTCGCCACCATGGACGGGGAAGCCAAGGGGTCAACGAAAGGCTGGCTTCCCTTAAAAATATCACACCAAGAAGTCTCTGTTGTCCCGCGGACGGTAACTGCGTCGCCCAACTTTCTCCGAAAAGCAAAGGATGCAACCTAAGGGAACAAGTCAAAAGCGGACAGAGATAAGAAACAGGGAAAACAAAAGGGAACCCAACCTTCGTTGACCCCAGGCTCCGAACCAGGTCCAGAATTGAGGCACAGTGAAGGCCCCCCAAGGTCAACGAGGGCGAGTGGGGCAGGGCACCTTGGGAAACTAAAATGTATGAGGACAAAGGCCCAAACAAACTGCCAAAAAATGGCCTACAACAAGCCAGCTGACCACACAAATTGAGACAACTGATAATCAAATGAACTTTATCAAAGCAATATCGGAGGCGCCTGCTGACAACACAACTGGAGTATGCCGAAATACAAATGCCAGGGAAACAAATGATAGAAAAACAAACTCGCTACAGAGCAGAAACTTAACAAAGCAATGATCGCTTACTCAAACGCTGGGTTAATTCTTACCGCCTCTGAACCCCCGCGGGGAGCGCGATAAGTGAACTGAGAAGAACGTTGATTGTAAAAACATTCGCGTGCCATGTGGCCAAAGCGATTACAAGTAAAGCAACGAACATTCCCGTAAGGCTTCGGGCGGGTGTAGCGAAATCCACGCGACTGAGCTGCTGAGGCTCTAGAAGAGGATTTCAGGATGGCGGTGGCCTCCTTCGCTATCTTGGCCCGCACAGGATCCCCCAAGAGACCCACAAGCAGCCTCTGCAACGACTCTTTATCCAGTTGATCCACCCTTGCCCTAGCCTCATCGAGAGCCGCCGCGTACATGTCGGCCTTCTCGTGTGCCTCATTCCTCGCGAGACGAACCAAAGATTGTAGCAGCACGACCGCTTCATATCGATCAAACATGTTTAACGGGTGGTTTAGGTGCCTGCGGAGAGTTATCAACGCGTCCTCCGTGCTCCTACGCGCTTTCTCGTCTTCCGAGGCTTTCAACTTCCTCTCAAGAATTTGAATACGATCGACTGGCTGAGAAACAAGAAGGAACCAGGGAATGAAAATCACATCTGCTGTCCTGCTGACCAGAACAGAACAAGAACATAACCAAATCTAAAATGGCCCGGGAAAAGAACGGCTCAAAATTCGCCACAATCAACCCCCCCATTCCTTATAGAAACTATAAAATGTTTAAGCAAGCAACCGGAACAATGATCCTGCTGGTATACGTTGGATCAATGGTGATCTAATCGGCTTTACATATAAAATGAAGAATACAAAAGCAAAAACCGACACAACGTAGAATGAGTTTTTGAAGGTGTACTATATTTCGGCTGGCCAAACCAGCCTTCTTCAGGTACAATGGAAGATTTTACATTGGTGCGTGTTTTTATGTAACCGATATTTACGTAATACCGGAAATACGCAAAAGTAATTGATAGTGTAAATTGAAGATAAGCATACGGTAAAATAAAATAACATGATAAAAGAACATAATAAAAGAAAACAAATGGAAGCAATTAATATGTTTCTTCGCGGATGTTCAGACTATCCGTGAGGAAACATATTAATTGTTTCCATTTGTTTTCTTTTATTATGTTCTTTTATCATGTTATTTTATTTTACCGTATGCTTATCTTCAATTTACAATATCAATTACTTTTGCGTATTTCCGGTATTACGTAAATATCGGCTACATAAAAACACGCACCAATGTAAAATCTTCCATTGTACCTGAAGAAGGCTGGTTTGGCCAGCCGAAATATAGTACACCTTCTAAAACTCATTCTACGTTGTGTCGGTTTTTGCTCTTATAGAAACACCTCCTGCGTTCCCACTTCAAACCCTGTGCCTATCTTCTGCTAAGCTTCAACGTTAGAACTCCCGAGATTTGCACTTTCCTCCTCAACACGATTTCTGGCCCCACGCTAACCTCCTTTGAACACTGTCAATTCCTTTAAAATCCTTATTTCCCTGTCAAAGCCCCTCATCCACTTCCTATTCTATTCCATTCCGATCTTTATCACTTTCCACTTCACCAATTTCTACTTGTCATCAATTCACCCTTTCTTCAATTCCTTCTCTTTCCCTTTATTTCCTCTCCGTCTTCCTGGCTTCTTATCATATCCTTTGCTCTCCTCGTTCCTTTCTTTCCTCCTTCGTTTTATTATTATTTTTTTTTCGTTTTAGTGCTCTCAAAGGCGCTTCTCTCCATTTTCCTTACTTTCCATTTCTTTCTCTTTTCCCTTAACACCTCCTGTCTTCTTTTTTCTCTCTTTCTCTTTGTTTTTGTTTTTGTTTTTGTTTTTTGCCATCTTAAAGTGCCAGGAACATACATATGTCCTAAAAGCGCCTCTGCTTCTCTCTTTCCTTCCATCTTTTACCTTTTTTTTTTTTCGCGCCGTCCAAAAAGGGCTGAAAACATACACACGCCCAAAAGCGCTTCCACTCCTTTCTTTTTCCTCCCTCTGTGTCCTTGTTTTTTTTTCTTTTTCACTCTTAATATCATCTCCCTGGCTCCACAACATACCCAAAAAATCGTCCTTTACCCAAAAGGGACTTTTCGATACAACAAAACAAAGTGTAACAAACAGGCAATAACGAAAATTGTCATGCAGAACAATGGGGCATACCGACACCGAGAACAATATAACTACGACAACGTGCTAATGAAATGGGCGGAGGCGGCAAAAAAGCGCCGAGAATATATACAGGTCCAAAAGTACGTGCAAACAACCGCGGAGGGAAAACAAACAAGGAAAAAACAATATCCGCATAACGAGAAAACGAACCTAAACGGGGCGCCGCGATAACGAGGGAGAAAAACTCCCCGCAGACCAAAATTAAAACACGACATAAAACTGCACGAAGAAAATAACAAGGCAGAAAATAAAACAAAAGAGCGAGAGCAAAGCCCACGCGAAACGGCGAACGACCAAGATGCCAACGACCGACATCCTAGCAAACTAGCCTAAACCGGGCAGTGAAACGCAGAGGAACGAAACCAACGCAAACAAATAAAGACAATGCAACCAAAACACAAGGAATAAGTGAAGCAATTACCTCATTTTCTACCACCGGTTCGGCGGCTTCGGCGGGCGGAACAGCCGGTTCTGCAGCGACCGGGTCATCTGCTGGCTCAGGGCCACGCTCAGGGAGAAGAGGCAAAAAAGGTTCAGCCATAACTGAAGAAAACACACGAGCAAAGAACAGAAGGCTGGTGGTGGTGACCACGAAGAAAAGAGCAAGGCGTCTTCCCACAGCAATCTCGTCAAACTGCGAGATCTCGCACTGCGCGGCCAGATTTTATGTTCGAAAGGCCGCAAAGGATCGTACTAGACGCCACTATCCTAGACCCTCGGGATTAGCGGAATGTAGCGCATTATCGCGATACGCTTATTATATATGCAGTGCGAATAGTGCATAGATACTGTAGCATGCAGTGCAGTTCAGTGTTTAGAGCAAGGCTTTGTTCCATACAAGTTTGTTTATAATGAAAAAATGTGCATTTCCTCTTACATTTGACAGCCATTGAGTTCAAGGATATCTTCCACAGCCTTGATGTCTGGCATAAATCAAAGAGTATTAGGAAATGCTTAGCCAAGGTATGCATGTCAATTCATTAATATAATTCATTAAATCTGTTCTGATCAATTCGATCTTATTCCTATCCTACCTTATCCATCCCCACCCTACCCTATCTTAATCTTGTCTACTGCATATTGAATCCAGACAAGGATATTATCAGGACAGGGAATATATATTTTTTATCTTTCATACTGGACAAGCCAAGGCAATGGCCAAAATAAAAGCTTGGTCAGATCATATAATCCACCACTTCTGTAGTATTGTAACAGTGTGTGCAGGGAAAGTGAGAACACTTCAGATGAGGAAGCCTTGCAAATTATGAAGGTAGGAGAAATCTAAAATGGTTATAATTTGATGTGGAATATTTTTATTTATATAATAACCCAAGTTATTCTCGCATTTTGATTGGTTCTCGGCTATGATCTATTAGAGGACAAACGCACGATTGACGTCACCATTTCAAAGTTTTTCCCCCTGTGTTTTTAAATGGCGGAAAGTTTTGAGAATAAGGTACAAGGTATAAGATAAGGTACAAGAAAGTCTTGTCCGGCATTGAACATGTACCAGAAGCATAGTCTAGCAGGAAGAAGAAAGATAAAGCCGTTTCTGTTTTAGAAAATGATTCAGAAAAAATACTCGAGCAGTCTCAGTCGGTAGTCGAGCGAGACTAAACCAAACACAAAATTGGTCTTGGTAAGCCGAGAACCATTGCTTTATCTCGAATTTAACAAACCCAATAACCAAAATGTTTATGAGATTAATTTATTTAAAACATTGAACTTTTCTCAGTCTTTAAATAATTGTTGACACAGTGATTGTCTGGAATGAAACATCAACTGAACCACTTCTTAAAATCAGTGAAAATAAACACATAACCTTGCCTTCCGATGCGAATGTTCCAGTCCGTTTCAGGGCACAGCAGCGAGCAAAGTATAGCTCACTACAGCTCGCGGCCAACTGTATCGCAGCTAAAAGGTGTCTCCGACACTATTTCAAACTGATTTGAGAATCACCAACCACAGAGGACATAAATTTCCACTATCACTAGCGCTCCTTTCATTCAAAACTCGAATCGAATGGTCTCCAGGTTGACTGCAACCGTAAGTTTTCCGAGCGTAGTTTTTCAACTCCTGCAACATTCGAGGCAACATCCAAGCTTTTCGGCTCACAGGGCTGCTCTGATGACAAAAACTGACTTGACTTATCCAGCATTTTCTTTAAGATTTGTAGATTTCGCACTTCAATTTTGCTTTCGCTGTAAGTTTTCATTCCACGAGAAGCTACGCTCGAGTCAAGTTTGACAGTGGCGTGATTTTCCTGGACCAATCACAATTCTTTGCTACGCATAGCAACCAATGAGATTGCTTCAATTTGTATAGACAATAGATTACGTCAAATGGCTTTTTTCGTGTTCGCCAAAGTGGGCAAAGGCCGGCTTTCGAGTTATGTTGAAAGGTTTTGAAATAAAAAAAGCGCTATCTGTAGTAGTTTGTTTCGTTATGATATAAAACAAATAGATTCCACGCTGCCGTGCGTCTGTTCAGTAATAGATCACAGAAGACGTCAAAATGTGGTAAGAACATCAGTGACACACTCGGCTATCGCCTCGTGAACCACTTATTTGTTCTTATCACATTTTGACGTCATCTGTGATCTATTACTGAACAGACGCACGGCAACATGGAATCTATTTGTTAAATAGCTTTGTGCTGTTACCAGAGTGACACTATGCATCACACAATGCAAATTGTTTACTGAAAACATCTATCTTTTTTAATGGGTCAAGAAGACCAGGTAGCCAGATGATACACTTACTTCTGGCCTTGTGCAACACATAATGACTTCTTTGTCCTTTTGTTTTCTATAATATTTTTTTTAGAGCAAGTGGATTGGCCTACTTCATCATGTCTGTGACTCCCATGAGTGGTTGGGCGGCAGGTGTGACCGTGATGATCAAATCCATGATCCCAACTTAACATGGTTTGACCGGCATGACAAAGACTTTGCAGAATTGCAGAAAGTCATCTTAAACCCAGAGCTGCTTGACAACTTCCGATTCTATGTTAGATTCAGGTAACCAAGTGGCATGAATCTGCAAGTTGTCATTTTGTCTTAGTACAGAATACTACATGTACTTTGTGCATAGCTCAAATATAAAATATTCATATTCATATGTATACATCAAAAGTGTGTTAAATTTTATAGCATCCACAGGTCAACATCCTAATATACAGATTATAATTTGCACTTAGCCGGGGACTATTGTCACAGCATTGAGATATGATTCGAAGATAGTCTTGAAAATATTCTGTTTTTTATTTCAGGCACACTCGCAGAATAGAGTGTGCAAACAGCCTGACCCTTGCATACACTCCAAAGAGAGCACTGCTAAGGTACTTTTATACACTGATAATATTCTAGATGTATAGTGAAATACTTTGGGGTACAATGCATGAAATTAAATGGTAACTCTTTAATTTTGAGTACCGAACAATTACTCCCAACATTCTTGTTGTGTGCTCAGCCATATTACACCTCACAGAAAGGATATAGTTTATCTGCATGCATCCCAGGATTATATCCCATTGAACTAATCACAGACAAGTGATAGAACAAAGTCAACTACAGTAATAGTATTTTTTTTCATTGCAGCTATAAAGCTTACAAGGCAAGGAAGTATATTGCTACATTTGACTGGAATTCCTATTTGGATCTCCCAGCAGCCACAAGCAAGTCTGGGAATGAAATCACCTCCAGGAGATGTAATCAGAGAACTCAGCGGTGGGATGTAAGAACAGTAAAACAAAACAAAACCTTTGAGTGGAGGACAATGATCTCGTGGCACGCAATGTGTCACTGAATGAAAGCAATCCACGTGTAGTGACACCCACAATTGCTGCAAAGCCTCCCCCTTTCTCGAAGGAACTGTTGGAAAGAAAAAGCAGGTTTATTGTGCCCTCAAAGCATGCAAAATCAACATCTGGTCAGGATTTGGGGGAAATGTTGTCAAATGAATAATTTTTCCGCAGTATTTATTTCATATAATGTGTAAACATACAATGTACATCCACTTAGAAACTCACTGGGCCATTATGTTATCAAACAAAAAATATGGAAAATGTTCCATTTTGATACAACATGATAATTACACCAGGGAATATTATTTAGACTTTCGATTCTCTACAAATATCAGTGTTTATATTTCTATTGAAGGAGTGAATCAATGAGCAGGGAAAACACCTGTGGTAACTTGAAATGACAATTAATGGACCACTGTATTTTTTATTGAACTGCAATGCATATGCATGACACCTGCACAAGAGTGAAAAAAAAAATTTGTACCACTGAGAAAAAGTAAAGTTTGTATATTTAGTCACAAGTACATCCCTCTAGGCGGTGTATCAGAAAAGTTCAGAGTACATCAACTAAGCAGTAAAATAGTCCATTGTATCAAGTGTGAGTTACTGTATTTTGTAAGAGGAACATGTGGAAGGGTTTTACCTTGGCCACTCTAAAAACTCTAACACTTCGCTTTTCCCATTTACCAAAATCTCCAACTTCTTGAAACAACTGCTTTTATCAAAGCTGGAAAACCAAACACTCAGAAATTTGGTATGAATAACTCAACACCACAATTCAAGGTCACCATAAGCTTTCACATTCATAAGTGATAAGCACAGTTATCTATATTGACATGTAGCCAGAATGCAGTCTCGTACATAATGTCGGTGCTCCCAATATCCCATGTAAACCCCTGTGACTGATGGGTATTGCTCGTGTATTTTCAAAACTACACATGAAGGACAAACACGCCTGTTTCCTTTACCAAGACGGCCATACTTTGCTAAAATAAATTGTCTGTATGCAGCTTTCTTAAAAGCAAGTGTGCTTGCATCTCCTCTGTCATTTCTGATGTCACTGGTGTTCCTGATACACATTTCCAAGACATCAGGATCCATACATAACTTTGCAAAGTGGGAAGTTGTTGTGATGCACTTTGACCGTTTGCAACAATTATTTTCTACAGCCTGTGGCATTGGCCTGCAAAGGCCACAGTTACAGCAATCGACCAAAGGGCTGCCTGGTGAAGGAACGGGCTCAGCTGAAGAAACAGTTACAGCCACGGTTGTACATGTAGCTCCAGCTGTCTTGGTCTCAGCAATCATGTCACCTGTTTCATTCGTGTCATCAAGGTCATCCTCCATGATGAGGAGAGTATGGATATAATCCATACTCCCCACACCCCTCCGCAAACCCCTCACGGCCAACTTTCGCACCATTGCCTCATCCAGTGTAGCAATGAACTCCTACTATGTTTATATTTCAAAATAAAAATGATGACTATACAATCATAACAAAAACATAACGTGGAAGCAACACGAAAATATTCATCTGCTAGTAAAGAAAGGAAAAATGCAGGGCTAAATATAATTCACTCTTACATTCCGGAATTTGAAAATGTGTCAGTTAAAAAGAAAAAAAAACTGGGAAAATTATTGACAATCGTGGTCTATAAAAATATTTCTCACTCATTTTAGTCTCAGTACTGATAAGGCAATAAAATAATGCCAAATGTCACAGACATTTGCAGCATTTGCAAGGCAAATGTTCATTCGAGTGCACATCATAATTGGAATACAGGTAAGTGTCATGTATTGGTCAGCGGTTTTGTCACGCATGCTTAATAAAGGGGCGGACCCTGTTCTTGTATGGCCGCCATGTTGAAATGTAGTTGTTTGTCGCGTGTGTTTGCATCGGGCCTAATCAGACCTATTAGAAGCCATCCGAAGGTTTCCCGATATTTAACAGTAAGAAAAAAAAAAAACACAACAACGGACTAGCGAATAGGAAAGTACCTTCACATCGTTGTTTTCTTTAATTTGTTGTTGTTCCTCAGTTGGAACGTCGGTAGCGATCCTTCCAGCCTCGGTCGGACTCTACGGCTTTCATAGGCAGATGACGACTGTTCGTTCGAATCCTGAAGAAAGGGAATAAACAAATTATTCCGTACACTTTTTCGCAACTCAATAACAAAAGAAGTGAATGTATTCAACTTTATATACATGCATACCCTGTTTCTGCAAGCTTTACTGCTTGTTCCACATTTACATTCATCTGTACACAACACGTTTCTCCCTTTGCACGGCCACCCACGAGAACTATTTTCTTTGCGCTTCGTTGTACCAGCACTTTTGCATTTACAAAAGGTCACAGAAACGAAATTCACTTTCCTGAGTATTTGCTTTGCATAAAGTTGATTTAAATGCAAAATATATTTTGAATTGTTCTACTCGCCGATATTTCCATAATGGCGGTCGAGCGTGACAAGTCTCGGAGTGAGTGAATGCTACTGCGCATGTCAACCCGTGACAGTGTCCCTTTGATTCCAAATTGAACTCGAAACCGTGTGATTATCATTAATTGCTCGAGCTTTCTTACAGTTTATTATATGACTGAGAAAATTACGAACTTGCGCGCGTTGACGTCCACTGCAGTACATGCAAATTAACAATTAACGATAAATTGGCCCATTCTCAGCCAATCACAATGAAGTAATTTTCTCAGTCATATAATAGAGTGAGTTATTCGTAGTTCATCTAGACCACTGGTTATGTTGCTGTTTGCATAGATATGTACCGCTTGAGACCGAGTTTATGATTATATAATATAAGTGAGTTATTCTTAGTTCATCTAGACCACTGGTTATGTTGCTGTTTGCATAGATATGTACCGCTTGAGACCGAGTTTATGATTATATAATATAAGTGAGTTATTCTTAGTTCATCTAGACCACTGGTTATATTGCTGTTTGCATAGATATGTACCGCTTAAGACCGAGTGTTATGTGTTCTATGATGTAAAATAAAAACACTCTTTGTTATCAACAGATCGCGAAAGAATTCCAGAAAAGAAGCGACGTGAAAGTGACATAAAGAAGATGGATGAACATAAGTTGAAGGAAATTGTACTTCGGTGTATTGAAGATTTCAGTAAGGACAGACCAAGTGCTGAAGAGGTCTCCAGGTGCCTTCAACATGAATGGTCCAAGATTCAACAGAAACGAAATATTGCTCATAATATTCAAGTTGCTCAAGTTCCCAAACTTGATATTGCTGTCCTTGGTCAGTCCTACGCGGGAAAGTCATGCCTTATTTCACGCTATTTTCACGGTAAGTTTGATGATAAAATTATACCTACGTCTGCTTTAAAATTGCGTACCATGAGGATTGACCTCCACGACAAAGAGTATCGCTTGCAAATTACAGACACTGCAGGAGATGAAAAGTATCACAGCGTTATTCTAATGCCACTAAAGCACTGTCAAGGCGTTGTGCTGGTCTTTGACTTAACAGATCGGCCTTCCTTCGTTGAAGGTATTCCTGAAATGATAAAGCTGGTTAAGCAGAATGCACCAGATAACACGAGCTTGATTTTAGTAGGGAATAAAGCAGACTTAGCTGATGCCCAGAAAAGTAGACGAAAAATTGTAAAGAAAGACGCAGAATTTTTTGCAAAGGAACTTGGAATTCGTTACATCGAAACGAGCGCTTTGTCTGGGCAAAATGTCGACAGAGCCTTTGAACTGATTGCAAACGAGATCTATGACACCTTGGACTTGTCTGATATCGACACTTACACTACCAGTACAGACAACATACAGCTCACCAATGAAGGTGTTCCAGGCGATAGAACCTTTCTGCAGAAGGTGGTTGACTGTTTTACTTTTAGGTGGTTGCGGGAGCGGTGGAGATCGTAAAGTGGCGAATGGCCACGGCAACGGAAACGGAAATTGTAACACGGCAAAAGCAGCAACATTGGTACCAAGTAAAAATTCCTTACCGCCTCTGATTGAATATATTGGACTCTTGTCAGCATAAGACTTTCCGCTGTGGTTGGGAGAATTTAATACAAGACTATAGGCGTTGTTCGTTTTGTGATGAGTGACGTTATTCTCATCACCTGTTTGCCTGACTTGCATTGACTTTTTGAGGAGACATAAGTTGCTGATCACTCAAGGCTGAAAGGTTTGGCATCTTTACAGAAAACTTGAACATAACACACTTTACTAAGTTATTCTCGGTATTGCTGGCTTTTGATAGACCTTGTTAAAGTTCTTGTGGGATGTTTTTTTTTAAATTGATACAGGTTTTGTTTTCCCTTCAAACCCGGGATTGATTTCGTTTGCAAGAGGTCAGTCTCGAAGACATGAATTTTTATGGCTCAGATTGTACATTAAAGTTGTGGCTTTTTGAAAAAGTAGGGTGATGTTTTAATCTGTAATTAGAACTTTTAATCAATTGTAGTAGATTAGACTCTATGACTGTAAATAGTACAAAATACAGAGTTAATGTAATAGACTGATAAAGTAATGCCTTAAAAATAGATCTCATTTTAGGAAGAATTCTATTGTACACCATGTTATGTTCCGCTTCCAGTGCAAATTTTATTTTGCTATGTACAGCCAGTGAGGCCGCCTTTTTGTCTCGGTAATGAACGTTACGTCAAGTAGTAGACATAAAGGGTTGCCATATTTTACCTTTGTAAATATTGTCTTCTCTTTGATGTGGGAACTATAACCTTGCTCCAACCGTACAGGAAGTGGTTACTGTACTGCTGACATAAAAGTTCAGAATCTCATTGTTCATGGGAAATCTAACGCAACTTGATGTGTTGTCGAGTGTTTAGTTAACATACATTCTTGGAGTCTTTGTAGTCTCCTTCGCAGCCGTTTTTAGTGTCGTGACCGTGTCGTCACGCAACGCTCCTCCCCACAAACGGCTGCTCACATACGAACAACATTCCCTTATACCATTTAAACCAATCACCATTCGGGTTACATCTTGAGAACTGTTGCGCGCCAAAGTAATCTGACCAATCATATTGCGTGTTTTATGTTGAAGTATGGCGACCCTTGAAGAGACAAGAAACAGGAATTAGGAAAATATTCGAGGAATGAAATGATGTATTTATCAATCTTCCGACTGGCTTCGGAAAATCTCTACTGTGACAAACACTACCACTACTCACATTGTCAATGTTGTGTCACCATTGATAAGCCTTATGGAGGAATCAGGTGTCTCATCTGAAGGAGTTAGGGTTGAAAGCAGCCAACATAAGCTCACTTGAGGATCATGAACACACTCGCTTTAGAAAATGGCGAATATTCGGTAGTTTACGGATCACCTCAAGAATGGCTGAAGAATGAACGCGCGTGTATTCTAAAAAAACCTGTGTGCCATGGCAGTTGACGAAGCGCATGTCGTAAGGCAGTGGTAAGTCTTCATATAAATAGGCGTATAAAACAACGGAAAATGTGCCTGCCAACGTCATAGCAGCACATCTCTACGGATGCGAGACTTGGGAAAAGGACCAAGAGGGATGAGGTGAAACTGGACACATTCCTCCACAAGCACGTACGGAGGGTGTTAGAGATATATTGGTCGACGAGGGTTACCAACGAAGAAGTGAGGCGAAGAGCTAGGACTTGCACCATCAGTAAGCATATTAGGGGACGGAGAATGGCGCTGGATAGGGCATGTATTGCGTATGGACCACCAACAGAACCCACGCATTGCCCTGACCTGGGCACCCGAGGGTAAGAGGAGTAGGGGTCGGCCAAGGGAGACATGGAGGAGAACTATGGAGGGAGAGACGGGATTGCCACTTGAGGGCTAGGACTAATTATGATGATGATGATGTTGTGCAATATATGGATAAAGACGTAGAACTGGAATATTGTTTTGGCTGGCTTGCCGATGAACTAAAACAGAATCGAGAGAAAACAGAGAGAACTCTTACTTATTGCCAAACTATAAGACAGCGTGGTATACTTTGTGCTACTATTAAAGCTCTTTTAGGGAAACACATGTTTGTTGGAGATGACCCCAGAAATGTCTTCATTGAAATGATGAAGTCCTGCACTCCTGCAGCCAATAAGGAAAACATTCTGGAGTCCTTTCAGTCTGACAATGGTACCATTCGTCTATTAATAGCAACAATAGTCTTTAGAATTAGCCTGCGTAGCCTTTCTGTGGGGTTCGGGAGCAAATAATTACAGCGCGAAAATTGAAGATCTTTTTTTGGCTCCCGCCCCGTTTTCCGCGCAGGTGAAACACCGAAAATCCCGTTCCTTGGTCTTTCTTTGCTCCCAAACCCTACGGAGACGCTCTCACCTGAATTAAGGCATGAGTCCGGCTTATATGTGCTGTTTTGGACATTTTCCTAGATTTGGTCTTTTTCCTACAAACTTGGCTTCTAATTGTTGTTTTGGCTCTCACCCCATTTTCCGGGTAGGCGAAACACCAAAAATCCCGTTCCTTGGTCTTTCTTTGCTCCCAATGCCACCAGCAGTTTCGATATTGGTTTAGAACCAGGCACTGGGCCACTGATGACTATTTTGCTACATTAATTTGATCAAACAAACCTATGTACCAGGGGGGAGGGCAAATCTAGAATTTCAACAAAGAGGAACAAGAGAGAGGGGTACACAAATGTTTAGCAATAGAAAAACAAAAATCTCACTTGTGGAAAACACCACTGATATCCTAAACTAGGGGAGGGGAAGAGGCAGTGCAAATTATTTGGCCCTTCTGAAATAATCTACCCCTGCCTCTGCCTATTGTTTTATTTTTTTACCTTGTAGATGGGAAGTTGCTATAGTAATTTCAACACGTTTTGATGTCAGAATAAATTTCATTGGCTGGCGAAAAGCATCCATGCTCTAATTTAACAACTGTATGATTGTTTTATCAGGTCAGGTCACGTTTCGTTGAATGAGATTGATTGACGCTGACAAATTGTGCACGACTACAAAGATAGGACTTGAACCAGTTAAGAGCGGTGCCGGTAATTCCAAAACGCTGCTCAAGCTTAGACAGAAGTAAATCATGGTTAACAGTGTCAAAAGCGGCTGATAGATCCAAACGAACCAGTATTACACTGTTTCCTTTGTCCAGTGATATCTTAATGTCTTTATGCACCCTCATTAAAGCTGACTCTGTGCTGTGACAACTCCTATATGTGGACTGAAGAGGCACATGTAGATCATTGCAGGCCAGATAGTCATTAGGCTATACAGCAACCGCTTTTTCAATACGTTTGGAGACATACTTAAGATTAGAAGCATCTATCATTTCAGGATAATGAGATAAGGATAAGTGTAAGGCGTCTATCAAGGCAGGATTTGCAAATCGACAACTCGCTGGTATCAAATGCGGTATCTGAATAACTACTCACAGTAACATCAAGAGAAGATCTAAAAATCGCTGACAAATCGACAGAACTTTTCCCAAATATGTAGATTTTTTCCTTTTTGTCAACTGCAACGGAGCAAATATAGCAAAGATTGATTTGTAAAACCTTTTTCGGTATTTCCTCCATTGTAGAGCACTTGCGAGTTCGCGGGTAAAACAATGTTGATTACATTCTCCTTTGCTCTGATTGGTCACATCAGAGACAATCTTAGTAATCTCACTGGCGCAAAGACAACGAAGAGAAAGGTATGTTCGAATGTGAGCAGCCGTTTGTGGGGAGCGTTGCTTTACGACACTAAAAACGGCTGCGAGGGAGTCTGGCGTCTTTGCAAGGTATTGCATTTTAGTATAATTTCAAGAGGTGAATATAAGATTTTCACCTCGCTAGAGGGTGAATATGACATTTCTAAAGCTTGGTTACTAAGCTCTCCACCTTTGCCATCTTGGCAAGTAAACATGGCGGCCAGTTACTGAATGAAATTTTAATTTATTCAAAAGACATCACTCCAACTCCAGAACATTTAAAAGCATGGAGAATTTTTAAAATGACTACTATTGCCCTTAGACCAAAAATATTTTCAAGAATTCGTATTCAAGGCATTTTAGAATCGTAAACGCAGTGGTTTAATTTTTCTCCAAACTGGAGCTATAAACTTCCGAAAGTAACGACCCTCGTTCCCGGGGGAGGGACTCCCATATAAAAAGGACGGGGGGTGCTCGTCGGAAATTTTGAAAAGAACCCCTAAGAGGTACCAAGATCCTGTTCTGTGGGCGTGGTATTAAACTTTTTTCTCCCCTAAGAGGTACCAATTCTTACATAACACATTATCTCCTTATACTTTTTCACCTCAATACCCTAAAAGCTCCCTAGGTGGACGTTTTGAGGCTAAACACCCTTAGAGGTACCAAAATCGCTTTTTTAACCCGTAAAAGACACGGCGAGCACCCCCGTCCTTTTATATGTAAGTTCCTCCTCGGTTCTCGTTACTTTCGAAATTAGTAGCTTTTGGGGCTCGTTACTTTCGGAGGGTTCGCTACTCTCGGAGAGTCGCCAGAGGCCACAATTTTTTGGCGTTACTTTCAGGAGGTCACTACTTTCGGAAGTTTACAGGTACTCATGTTTAGAGCCCGTTGATATTGTCTCGGCTATCCGAGACAACCCTCTTCCCGAGTTACCCTGGCTGATCTAACTTTTCACATATTTCTTTGTAACTGATTCAACCAACCGTTTACATGAGGATCGCGAACCCGTCTCGGGGAGCGGGACAACTCGGTTCACGCCTCGTTAGGTAGGGTAACCCTGGCAGGCGGGACAACTTTTCTTCATAAAAACACTTTGGCTCGCCCAACCGGTATTGGGACAACTCTCGGCATGGCGAGTGTCACCTTCGAGAAAGTTGCTTCCGGGGGAGGGTTGTCTCGGGTACCCGAGACCATATAGATATAGATAGACGATGAGTTTATCTGCGAATGAAGTCAAAAGTGATGGAACGAAGGTACCCGGAAGAATTGATTCTTCGTAGTGTTTCGCTTGTTTGTTTTACTGCCTAACTCGATGTGTAAAGTGATCACAATATTAAAACTACGGCTGCATGCAAGTATACAAACGAAAAATCGTGTCTGTGGTTCGTTGTTTTAGGGTGCGTTCCTTTGGGGTGATCCGAATCCGGATCAGTGATCCGAGATCACTCGGATCGTGATGCATCAAAGGAACCGCTGAATCCACTGGTCACGGATTCATCGGTTCCTTTGATGCACCATGATCCGAGTGATTTTGGATCACTGATCCTATCCAGATCATCCCAAAACGAACGTTCTGAATCCAATCTATCATGCGTAAAATTAATACCGGTTTTAAAACTTCTCAAAACCAGTATTGTTAATTTATTTGGCTGAAACGATCGATAGTAGAAACGAGAGGGCGTTTTACTTCAACTTCCGCTTCACCAAGGGATACTGTTATAAAATAAGAATGAGAGCAAATTTTCGTCAACTAGAACTTCTCAGAGGCAGCTATGGACAGGTTTTCAAAGCCGAGTGGAACGGTCAACTGGTGGCAGTAAAGGAACTTCATAGAACTCTCTGGGAAGCTGACGACATGACTGGATCGAATGGATACGTTGCAAGATTTCGAGCAGAATGCAGCATTCTTGAAAACCTTGAGCACGTTGTTAAACTGTTGGAATTCGAAATTCCAGATGGTTCACCTCCAACGCTCTTTACTGAACTCTTAGATTGCGGACCATTGCGATTTAGAGAGCTATATTAATTCATTGCGCCCTCCTAACAAGATTCTGAAGATTCCATTTCCAGAGGCAGTCTCGATCATGTCAGATGTAGCCGATGGGCTTGCTTATCTTCACTGTGAATGTAATCCACCAATTGTGCATCGAGATTTAGCCTCTAAGAACATTCTACTGACAAAGGAAAGGCAAGCTAAGATTGCTGATCTTGGTCTTGCTAAAGTGTTTCCATAAAACAGAAAAGATGTATGCGTCTCCAGTACCTGGAACACCGGTCTACAACGCGCCGGAAACGTTTCCCGCTACACATGGTAATGCCAATGCTCCGAACAAGTTGGAATGCGATGTTGATATTTTTTCCTATGGAGTTATTTTAATGGAGGTCATCAATGGCAGTCCTCCAGTTGTGGATCCTCAAGATCACTTCACGAAGGGTTTTTATTCTCGGGATCTCTATTTTCCAGAATTTTACTTCCTCAGAGAAGAGAGTTCAATTAATTTCCAATTATGCTATATTATTAGTAAACAATATTACAGTGCGTTTTACAAACCATTTGACAAACGATTTCCGAAGTTCGTTTGAAACTCGAGAAGTCCGCTGCAAACTTAGCCTGCATGTAAACGCAGACGTATTGCTAGCTGTCGCTTGTCTCCGGAAATACGTCTACGTTCGCAGGCTACTACGAGCTATAAGTTGAAATTGCAAATTTCGTTGCCAACTGAATATGAACCAGTCTTTACCCAACATGTACAAGGAAAAGCTTTCAATTTATAATCATCGAGACAGCTAGCTCGTGGTATCAATGAAGTTAGAAAAGGGCATCAGAAATTGTAAACTGACTCAGGGTTAAAAGTTCCCTAGCCTTCATCCTTCGCTCTGGGGGAGTTAAAAGGTTCCCGGTAGAGCAAACTTACCATGTAAATTATAATATCAAGCACTGTACATTAGAGCGGTTTTCAATTGAGCGTCGTAATACCAAGACCAAACCAATTACTAACGAATTAGACTACTAGCCAATCTCAAACCGTAGTAAAACCACAACCAAAGCCAAAGTAATTGTCTAATTACTTTCGACACTCAAATGAAAACCGCTCTATTGAGTTGAGTTATGCAAGAGAATATGGCCTAGGAGCTTTGGCAGGAAAGTTGAATTTTGCAAATTGAAAGAAGGCAATGCATTTAGCGCTAGAAAACGCTCATCGATAATTAGTCGCAGTTTTGTTTAAAAACAAAATTACATAACTTTAACTTTATGGTGAACTAGAAACGGCAGGTTTCTTTCACAGGTCACTGGTCACCAAAAATATGCCAAAACGTCATAAAACAGATGCATACAAGTGCGTCCCGTGTTACTATAACAGCTCTTTTCTGAAAAAAAAAAAAAACGCATAGGGAAATCAGCTGTAGCACTGAAAAAAAAAATGATCCAAAGAAAGCCAAGACTTATTTCTGTTGAAAACATAAATTGTTTGTTGCCTTTCAATATAACATGAAAACGAAAGAAGCCTACACTGATCCGTGAATTATGCATTTACTTACGGGTGATTTGTGAACCAACGACTTTTGCGGGAATAATTGTTCACTTTTTTTTGGAGATTTTAGCGTCATTAAAGCTAGTAAACTACACCAATCAAGATGTAAAGCCTACCCATTCCACGCGCTTGCGTCTGGAGGACTGAGAACTAACCATGGCGACAGTGAACCAGGAGGGCCTAGAATCTAGTCTGTCACGATGTGTCACACACGGCATTTCGATGCATCAAAATGGAGGGTTCTGTATGTTCTGCGAAACGTGGATAGAATTTGTATAATTATGTGACACATGATTTAGCCTTTGCATTTTTACGTGAAACGTGATCGCTTCTTTTTTTCAGTGAACGTGAAGCTGTTTTCGAATTTTTGCGTGATGCGTGAAAAGGCCAATTCCTTATGCGTGAAATTGTTTTCAGAAGAGATATATGGGACCCACTTGTTTCAGTTTAGTACATACTCGTTGTAAAGATTTCAAAAAAAGATAGAAATAAAACAGGTCAATTTGCTATCATAATTAATTTTCTTATTATGATAAAATATATGTAACACCAGGAGCCATAATCGGGGACGGAGACCGTAAGTCTTGGGATCCGCGCGCACCTATGATATGGGACAATTTTTCTATTTTTAGAACAAATTGCGCCATCCTGACGTCATATATCCGCGCGGATCCACACACATGTCGGGGTCTCTCGCGTGGATGTTATCACGTTGCGTGATCAAATGGTGAGAATTGCGAGATTCTCTTGCAGATTTTTCACAGCGATGGCAGGGAATTAGGCAGGGAATAAGAACCAGGGCTCTTATATGTAGTTTTATCCTCTGAGCTAATGGAAAAGGTAAGTTTTTTAGGGTCGAAAATATGACTTTGATTTCGCACTGTAAATGAATGCTCGCGCTAGTTGTACGCGTAAGCTTTTGCGCTTGTTCTATAAAGAAAAGTTATGTAAGAAAACTCTATACTCTGGTATCGAGTTAATTTGTGAGTTTCCCAAACAATGCTTAATCATAACCAAACCGTGGTTTGATAGTTTCTTATTGTTTCTGTTTGTTTGGCGAGTTGCAAAAGTTTTTGAAAGGAAACTGACGCGTACAAGTAGCTCATTTGCATAGCGCAGCGCGTGCACTTTCAAGTCCGAGTCGGTGTTTTCAATTGTCAACAAACCTTGACACAGATTTCTTTCGCTCTCTTTTGTGCCGAGATGCTGCAACAATTTTCACCAACGCCAAAAGGGTACTAACATCATGAATGTTTCTTTAACATAGTGAAATTTTACACTACGAAAATAAAATACGCAAGGAGTTTTAACAAAATCGAAATCTTTATTCGAGTACCGTGACTATTCGAGTTGATTAAAGAAAGCTGATTATTTCTACTGTATTCACATATTTTCAGCTAAGCTTTTAATATGTTCTCAAACATTTATCAACCTTAAACATATTTAAAAACTAGAGATACATGAGTTCGATGTACGTTTTCACTCGAAAGTGGGGAAGTCCAATTTGTCATGTTTTACTGACTGAACCAAGTATCGGCGGGCGCTCTTATTCATCGACAACAGTCAGTTTATTGGATTTTTACACAACCAAAACTGAGCAGCATCTACAGACATAAATTTTATTGTCACTTATTGGGCCTTAATAAAACATCAAGCGTTGCTTACGATTCAGGCGAATTTCAAACTTGCAATTATTTTTTTTTTACTGTTCGGTCGAGATAGACTCTGGTGAAATCCTCGCAGGCGTGTGGCAAGAGGAGGGAAACTTTGAAGTCCTGGAACGCTGCTATATCCAATTATATCCAACTAGCTTTTTTTGCTGTGTTTTGGAAAAGCTGGTAATCTTCAACACACGTGAAACTTAGAGTGGAGTAATGTGGAGCCCTTGTAAAAAAAGCTGCGGAACACAACTTGGTCAGTGACATAAAGCGGCACATAACTAAATTTGACACTGTCTAACTTCACTCAAACTGCAGCAGCTTACGACGAAAACGCTGAAGCAAAATTCCAACAGAAAGTATTGAGTTGTGGACCAAAAGCATCAAACATCTCGGGAATTTCGGACGCCATTTTCCCGCGCTACATCCGCAAAAATCCTCGTAGCATGTACGCGCGTGTGCCGCACGAGATGGCGCAATTTGTTCTAAAAATAGAAAAATTGTCCCATATCATAGAGACAGCCCCAATACTAGAAATGGCGCGCGCTTACGGTCTCCGTCCCCGATTATGGCTCCTGGTAACACTACATGTCTGAAAGCTACATTTCAACCCATTTCGTACATATACCACCCCTAGAAATTTCTTCATTAAAATTATACAGTAAAACATGTTTAGTTAGGGTTTGTTGCATGGAAACATCGATAAACCTCTTGGGAATCTCGGGTAATTGTTACATCGCGAGTTTTACAGAGTGCTTTTTGATTGTGACCTGTTACCTGTGACCTGTGACCTGTGACCTGTGAAAGAAACCTGCCGAACTAGAAAAGTCTGTCATTTTATTTTTATTTACTTAATTTGAGGTCAACTGTTACTATTCAGTATTACCAGTACACAAGCATGAATACTTGACACCGTAAATTTAATTTGTTTCGAAAATGTAGCTGTCGCCTTTACTGCCGCTGGGCGTTAAATTAAGCACAATTATTAACGACATAGACATAACGACATAAGGAAATTACATGTATGTTACGGTGTCCGAGGAGTATCACCAAAATAATTACAAGTTTTGATTCTTGTCTTGTCCGTTTGATTTCTCAAATGATTTTTTGATTTCCAAAATTTGTCGGTTTGATTTCTCAAATGGGTTTCGGCAATTCCGCTATGTGACCAATAGTTTCAGCGGTCTGTGCATGGAGATTAAACTTTGGCTGTGACGTCAAAAAACCCTCGAAAACGGCACATTTTAATGTTTTCAGCGTGTTGGGATCTGTTTCGGTCAGTTAGTTTACCATTAATTTACGCATAGACAAGGTTATAGTTCATTAGTATTTTCACGGTAGTGCATAGTAACAAGATGTTAACGCCATAATCTTTCCAGATACATTCTTTTATCATATCAAGACTCTTCAAAGACCGCACATGGCCTAGGAGATAATCTCTGACGGAGCTCTGAAGCAAAAAACGTACATGCCATGAGCCTACAATAAGAATATGGTTCCATTAGCCTGAGTCGCAGACAGTCTAAACCACCGGGATTTTGTGACAGGTCCGGCAGCAAAGCAGGCTAGTTTCCATAAGATTGTCGACGAGCGTGCGAACGATTTCTCCACAAATAGCCTGCTGCGCGAGATAGCCGATAGAACACAAAAAAATTGTGTGGCATTGTCATTTCTTGAATCGAGCTATGGAAGAATCCAGAAGATACGAAGCCACAGTAGCGTTCTTTGCAGCAGAAAAAAGGAGAACTGACGTTACCTGAAATATAGCTGCTATCCCCGGCCAAAACGAGAGTGTGGTATCACTCATTACAAAAAAATAAAAAGAGCGTGCATCTCAACTCGAGAACGGAGTTTATCACACTAGCAATGCTAGAACGCATGCGTCTTACATGTTATGTTCTACCACAAGGAAAAGAACTCAACGTTCGTGGGTAGTCCCATATATGAAATGTATCTTTCACCTAACATATGGTCGACTTTTGACGCTAACTAATCTGCGCAAATTGCCTTTGCTCTTAAGAGAATAGCACCACAAGGATAGCATGAGATTTGCAAAACCATATATATATTTGTCATATTTTCAGTGAGGGTAACGTTAAAATGATACGTTTTGCGTAATGCACACGGGCACCTTTTAGCTACCTCACCCAGCCCCCCTTCCCACAAGGCTAATTGATTAATTGAAATTAATTAATTAAACAAACATTAAAGTTTACACCTTATTGTGTTTTAGTAGAATTCTACTAGTATACTAATGCAAATGCTGCAATCTGATTGGCTGAGCTACTCGTATACTATCAGCCATTAGAGTGCAGTGGCTGTCGGTCGTCCACAAAGTGTAACGTTTTTATCGTTTTTTCGAAGTTTTGGGAGAAAGTTTAGATGTAAATGGATAATTAAATTCCTGAGAAGACTAAAAGAAGGACATTAGCGGTTTCTTGACTTTAAAAACTTGAAATTATTGAAAAAACGGGTGCGCGTGCGAAAACAACTGCAAATTTTCGTGCGATTTTGTTAAAGCGTAAAGTTCAATAATGCGTAGAAAAATAATTAGAAACCGTTATTTGCGTTTATTTCAGTTAGAACTCTACTAAAACAATTAGATTATTCGCTCTCGATTTCTATGAGGCGATAGTTGATGAGGCCTGCGGCCTCATCAACTATCACGTCATAGAAATCGAGAGCGAATAATCTAACTGTTAAATAGTGTTAGTGCATGACCAAACAGCAGCCCCCTAAACCATCCCAATAGTGCACTCTGCACTAAAAATAATAATAATAACTCCTCGCATCGTGAGCTTGGGCCGCATGTGATTAGTGTTGATTCTGGATGATTTTTCTGACTCATTTTATAGATCGTTTTCATGGTAAGTAAACATTTGAGAAAAATGCACTTTAAGTTTCTTATACGAAGTATTAAGCATTTAACAAGCCACAAATAGCGGGGGGGGGGGGGAGGGTGCAGATTGGATCTCGGGGGAGGGGTGCAATGGTTGCTCTATTTTGTAAAAAGTTACCGCAGTTGTGGGAAATATTCCTTTTCATAAGGGAAATGAATGAGCCCGTGATGGCAATTCGAGACAAAGCTTTTCACAACTAATTATGCCAATCGAGTTCTGCATGTCTTTAAAGTTTTTTTTCTAAATAGTTTCGTTCATATATGTTAAAACTAATCTATATTTTTGGTCAGGTTCTTATAGTAAACAGTCGTTGCTGTGGCCGTTGCTACGTGAAAAAACTTATACCACTGTGTACTTTCCTTGAATTTCACACTCATCTAGAAGAAAATTCAGCAAGATCGTTTTCAAAATGTTTTTGACAAGTCCTCAAGGGTCTTAAGTCTTGTATTTCCAAGAAATTGAATTTTTCATGAACATCGCCATATTTTAGGGTACCGTAACCCCTTAAGGCTGTTTTCACTAGCGACGGAGTCGTAGTCGGAGTTGTAATTAGAAACGTAGAGCGATATGATCTAGTGAAAATTAGACCGACGAAGTCGGAAGCAGAACACCGATTCTGCTTAAGACTCCGTCGCTTACGATCTAATGAAAACTGCATTGTCGGAGTCGGAAGCAGAAGTGGAAGAATATACCAATCACAATGTTCGATTCCGGGCCCTATGATTGCTTGGTTCTTCCGCTTCTGCTTCCGACTCCGACAATCTAGTTTTCACTGGATCATAAGCCACGGAGTAGTAAAATGGAAACGTTATGATTCTTCCGACTCCGATTCCGTCGAGCTTATGACTCCGCTTACGACTCCCATTTTCGATTTTCATTAGGTCGTAAACCCTCTTACGACTCCGATCCGACTACGATTCCGACTACGACTCCGTCGCTAGCGAAAACCAGCCTTTAGGACAACCCAAGGAATCTGTTTCAAAACTAAAGAACCACTGTGTCGCCTCAAAGTCTAGCCTAATTAATTTGCGGTGTAACTTACCGCCATGGAGTCCTCAGGAATGTTTGAAGAGTTTCTATAAAACACTAAAACCTTTAAAGGAGAAGGTCACTCCAAAAAACGTATATTTTCTGTCAACGCTAATAAAAACCTTGCACTTAGTTCAGCCACTTACCGAAGTTTCAGCCTCTAAAGTGCAGGTTTTCCATGTGAAATTAATCTCCAAAGAAGCCCAAAATTCGAACATCGTTGCCGCCATTTTAAACAGTACTCAGCAGCCAGGCTGCGTTTTCGTGACGTCATTCCGTCCGAGAGATTTTATCCAAATTGCTTCCGAGAAGTCTTTTAACTACCACTCTGGGTTATAACTGCTCTTGAGCTTTATTATTTTGAACCAAACATGCTCCAAACTCCAAAATTATAGCATTGAACATTGTGAAATGGATAATCACTCGGAAAAATAGATTTTGCTGACCTTGTGAAGGATGCCAAGTCAGTTATAGGGTTTTTCTCCTTCCCGCCAATTTTGAGTTGGACGGAATGACGTCACATAAACACTACCTGAATTTCAGCCGCCTCCTCCGCTCGCTAAGTCACTGGGGGCGTCACTCGGGGGAGGCGGCTGCAATTCAGGCTACATAAACACGGCCTGGCTGCTAAGACAGTTTCAAACTGGCAGCCTCCGAAGTCGCTTCTCTCGGGAGAAATTTCTTCAGGATAGCGGGCACTTCAGAGGCTGAAACTTTGGTCAGTGGAAAAGCTGAATGTTTACTTGCTATAGGCGAAGACAAAAAAATTAACTTTTTAGATCTCCTTGATTTAAATCCTTAATTGCTGGAGCTTTCATGCGATTACTAATTTATGATATGACTGAGAAACTTACGAACTCGCGCGCATTGATTTGCACTGCATTGCATACAAATTAAACATTAACGATAAATTGGCCCGCTCTCAGCCAGTCAAAATGAAGTAATTTTCTCAGTCATATGATTAGGTGAGTAGTTCGTAATTCATCTAGACCACTCGTTATATTGCTGTTACGTTTGCAAACAAATGTATGTACCGGCTGAGACCTAGTACTGTTATGATGTAGCTTAAAAACATTCGTTGTTATCAAGAGATGGCCAACGAATTCTAGAAAAGAAGCGTCGTGAATGTGACATAAAGAAGATGGGCGAACATAAGCTGAAGAAAATTGTGCTTTGGTGTATTGAAGATTCCAGCGAGGAAAGACCAAGCGCTGAAGAGGTCTCCAAGTGGCTTCAAAATGAATGGTCCGAGATACAACAGAAACGAAATATTGCTCAAGTTCGCAAACTTCGGGTTGCTGTCCTTGGTAAATCCGGCGCGGGAAAGTCGTGCCTTATTTCACGCTATCGTGACGGTAAGTTTGATGATAAAATGATTACTAAGATTGGTCCGGACTTGCTAACTATGAACATTGACCTCCACGACAAAGAGCATCGCTTGGAAATTTTTGACACTGCAGGAGATGAAAAGTATCATAGCCTTATTCCAACGATAATAAAGCGTTGTAGTGGCGTTGTGCTGGTCTTTGACTTAACAGATCGGCCTTCCCTCGTTGAAGGTATTCCTGAAATGATAAAGCTGGTTAAGGAGAGTGCACCAGATAACACCAGCTTGATTTTAGTAGGGAATAAAGCAGACTTAGCTGATGCCCAGGAAAGTAGACGAAAAATTGTAAAGGAAGAAGCAGAACTTTTTGCAAAGGAACTTGGAATTCGTTACATCGAAACGAGTGCTTTGTCTGGGCGAAATGTCGACAGAGCCTTTGAACTGATTGCAAACGAGATCTATGACACCTTGGACTTGTCTGATATCGACACTTACACTACCAGTACAGACAACATACAGCGGGTCACCAATGAAGATGTTCCACGCGATATAACCTTTCTGAAGAAGGAGGCTGACTGTTGGGTGGTTGCTGTTAGGAGGTTGCGGGAATGGTGGGAATCGTTAAGTGGCTAATGGCTACTGCAACGGCAACGGAAATTGTAACACGACAAAAGCAGCAACAACGTTACCAACTATGGAGTGGTGCTCGTTGATATTCCGGACCAACAAAGAACTTACGTTCGATCATCTACGTATACATATCATACGTAGACTTATTAGCAGGAACTAGGTTACCATCACTCATTTATTCTCTATTTTTAATTTCTAGCGAAAAAACTTTGAAAACGTTGGTATTTACAGTAACACCAAGTTTCAACGACAAGTGACCAATAAGCTGGAATGCCACAGGTATACCAGACTATGTATATACGTACGAAGATCGTTTTAAGGAATTTGCGAAAAACTGTGAATAAAAAAGTTTGTGCAGAAGTGAAGCGAACGTTTTCAGCGGCTAGCTAGATATACGGAAATAGAAACACAGTAAAAACACCTTTCCTAATTTCCTGTGTATTTTTTTATGCTCCCGAAAAGGCCTTTTGACCGTTTTACAAGGATTTTAACTAGTTTCAGCTTCCCAGTCTTTCTTTGTACAATTTCCCCCAAAATAGGGAGGAAACCTGTTGAGCTAAACTCGTTGAAATCGTTTCAAAACAGTTAAAACACCCACTGCAACGTGAGAAATAGACAAGGGAAGCGGGGAAGGCGTCTTTACCGTATTCGTTTTCCGTATTTCTAGCTGCTGAATACGTTCCTTACATTCCTTTCCTTGTACAAGCTCTTTTACCGTCGCTTGCCACTCCCTGTCCACACACGTGACAAAAACATGTTCTGCCGGCCAATCAAAATTCAAAGTTTTTACGCTCAAACTTCAAAGTATACCCGCCCACTTGGGAACGTTTTGGCGCCAGTCACGCAAATGTTCGTAGCTGATTTTTCTGCCGTTTGGCAAGACATGGCGTTTACACTAACTAAGCTAGGTAGGAATTTCAAGCAAGGTGTACCACTGTCAAGCGATTTACGAAATCGAGTGATAGAACTCGCACAACTTCATTCGAATAGGGAAGCTGGAAGAAGACTGCGCGTAGATGCGAAGACAATATCGAAAATTGTCAAACAATTCAGAGAGTCCGGGAGTGAAGCTCCAAAACCTTTGAACCACACCATGGCTGCCTCTAAATGTTCTTTTCAAGACTCCATGTTATTGCAGACTATGGCACAAACAAAAGGATCATCGTCTTTGAGGGAATTACGGGACGATTTGACTATTCATGGTGACTGTGGAGTTCTGGCAACTTCGACAATTTCCAGACGTGTTCGAACCAAACTGCCAAGAGGTCAAAACTACTCCCGTAAAAGATTAGGAAAATGCGCATCCGAGAGATTCACAAATGATAACTTGGTGTACACTCAGAACTCTTTTTCGGAGTATCCTTCAACTAAAGCATTCCGGTGATGAACACCCCTATCTGAACAAAAAACAAAACAAAACAAAACAAAACAAAACAAAACAAAACAAAACAAAACAAAACAAAACAAAACAAAGCAAAACAAAACAAAACAAAACGAAACAAAAAAGGGTAACCTATCGTGACATTAGTTCTTAAGGTAAAAAGCGTTTAGTAAAAAAACAAGATTGACTTAACATCTTGATTTGAAATTAGGAGTCTTACAGCTCTTGAGCAGCACTTTCAAGTTTCGCGCGGCTAATATGTTGAGTTAGAGAACTTTTGTGGTATCAGTAGGTGAGGTTACAGGGAAAAATAAATAATTGTATAGGTAAATATGGCAAAGCATTGACAATAGATTGTATCAGTCATTATATGGCCAGCTGCGCGAGGGGACAAGAAGAACCAAATCCTGCAATGTGATTGGAAGGTAAGATCAGAGTGTCTTTATCGCCAGGGAATGGTGCCTTTTTATGCCATATAATAAATCCCTTATTGACCAAGCTTATTCCGGTAAGAAGGCTGGATATGGCCTCGTTCTCTTTTTGCGTGCTTATGGACCGCGTCTCGGTCCATAAAAATAATGCAAAACAGAACTTGACCAATCTCGAACCACCTTGACCTCACGCTTGGTCACTGACTCGTATAAATTAAATATTGGCTGTATATCGCTTTGCATTTAAGAACGTATGCGTTAACAAAATTGTTTATCAGGTGTTTATCACATGTCCTTACAGTTAGCAACACAAATTTATGATTAAAAACATCAAAATGAACAGCGATTAAAATTGCTGTCTATTTGTCAACCTGTGTTGCCTATCTTGGTCACCAGGTTTTGTTATTTAGCCAGTAATCGAGTAAGACATAAAAGTACGTATTTTATTAATTTTCAGTTGCCATGCGTTGAATTCTCCGTAATTCCTCATTGTGTACAAGATCGGGTCTCAGACTTTTGAAAAAAAGAGTTGAAGACAATTTTTGTGCTTCTCCTGCTAGCTATCCTGGGAAAGGTATTGTCTGGTAAACGAGAACAGTTTTGTTATGGGTCAATTTTATAGTCTTTATAGAGTGACACACGAGTTCCTCGCCGATGTTTAATGTTTTTTTTTTTTTATTCAAAGCATTCATCGTATTCAAAAATCTACAAAGAAAGGGCCACGCCTAATGTCAGCCAGGTTTCTCCACTATTTTGACCGTGAAGAAGTTTTACAGCTAGCATCAAGTAAGCTAAAGGCTACTGACTTATATTGCTGTTTATGAAGACATTCCCAAAGAATTATACGATTTACGCTAGGTTCAAATCTACCCGCAGTTTTGAAAAAGGGGTCTGTTAATTGTGCTTTGGAGCAGTGTGTTTGTTGGTAAGCTTTTCAAACCAGTTTGACTTGATTAATAGGCTTTTGGATTTTCTTGTTTTCAATTTCAATTTGAGTTTGATTTTTCTAGATGAAGGTAGGGGCTGTAGATCATAAACATGCAACACTGTCAAAATCAAACTGGTTTGTTATAAAGTTAAAGCCAAAGGTAAAGTTTTGTAAGCACTGCAGGGTTGTCATTAACGTACTGATGTTAGCTCTCCAAACCGACGGGCAGGTCAACCTTACATGGGCTCAGACAGTGACTTAATCTGAGTGCAACAGGACATGTCTTACAGAAAATGTATGACCTCGAAACATAGAGCCATTACAGCTGCACTTTTCGTTGAAGTTTTGAAAAACGCATACCTAATTTTACTCCGCGAGCTGTGCTGAAATCGATGCCGCAGGCATCGATTTCAGCTCAGCGTAGCACATTATTTTCCTTGGGGGGCTCCATTACCTTCAAGTCTGGCGACAACTGCAAGAGTGGGGCTAATTGTGGATACCTCTTTGGGGTCCCTGGTCCTTAATTTAGGGGGGTGGGGTCGATTTGAACTTGTGTCCATAGTCTCAAGTCACTCTGACGGCTGCTGAGTGGAGAGCATGGAGTATGTACTTAGCTGTCCAACGTGACACAATCCTTAAAGTGCATGGAATTTTCCAAAGCCGAGTGGGTTTATTGCCTTGGCAGAAGGTTGCATTATTGTCGTGAAGGGGGCTGATATGTGCGTAGTGGTACCTGACCCCCGTGGGGAGGGGGAGATTTCAAGGCACTTAGTTTGCTGTCATTAAGGCTTGCTTGCAAAGAGCTTTTATCTGATATGATGACAGTTAAGCCTGAATTCATCCACAGGTGGCCGAGAGATTCTAGTGTCATTTCCTTTTTGCACTAGATGAAGTGTGGAGTGCAGAACTTGGTAAGCACTGCTTACATGACTCTATTAGACACTAGGTGTTATTGGGCTGTTCGGACCTAGTTTTCAAAACATCAGGTATAAATGTATAAATTGAAGGCAGCAAAGCAAAGGGTTTAAAAGCTGTCTTCACTTAAAAGCTCAACCCGACCGTTGTTTATTGGTGGCTAATCCATCTCTCTTACACGCCATTCTTGTAACGAGATCTTCATATATAATTGTGCAAGGGCTAGTCTTTTCAAGAGAGGTTCAAGTCATTCTAAAGGTGGCTCAAAACAGTTTCCAACACTTAGATTTGGATGGGTCGTTATAACCACTCTTTATCACTTGATGCTACAATCATGGTATGAAAAAACTGCCCAACACAATAGGTTACCATAGCAACAGAAGGATCTCCTAAAAGCACTCTTGATTACAGGTTTAGGGGCGTATAATTCAAAAACGGCACGGTGAAATTTTTTTGTTATCAACTTGTGATAAACACGATAAGACGCAACTTTTGGCAAAGTTTAAAAAAATTCTGTACATGGGGTTCAGAGCCACGTTAAATTTTCGAAAATTTAAAGTGGC
>NW_028301536.1:37772500-37862500 GCF_042242905.1 Orbicella faveolata | reverse complement strand
AAGCAACGTGGTGAAAAATGAAGAACAACTCTACTGCGATGAACGATGGCCGGCTCCATTCGATACCTACAAGGCGTCCCAGGATTATACCATAATTCTCTTCGTTCTCTTCTACATGCTTCCTTTGGTTACCGTACCAACACTGTACAGCTGTGTTATTTATAAAATTTGGCGGAGAAAGACTCCTGGAAACCCCTCGCGACGACAAACCGTCTTAATTCTCGAAGAAGAAGCAAAGCGTTGAAAATGTTTATAACAATTGTCCTTTGTTTCACTCTTTGTTAGCTTCCATACCAAGTTACTTTCTTTTTAAATTCCTTCGTCCAAAAATTCTTTTGTGGGCTTCCTAAAGATTTACTTTTTATGTCGCGGTTTTTGGCGCACTCTACAAGTGCTTTAAATCCGTGCATTTAACTGGCATTCAACAAAGACTATCGGAATGGAGTTAAGCAACTTTTAAATGTCTTTTGAATGCAGTTTATTATACACGAAAGTCACTAGCACATGCGTAGATGGGAATGCTTACCTTTAGATATACTCTGATAAGTTTAACTTCAGCTGTCTCGTCTCCCGCGCAGTACTAAGAGTCAAAAACTAGTCGCCAAGCTTCGCGCCCAACTCCCTCCGGAGACATCTGTGTTTGGCCCCTTAAAGCGAGACTATGTCGTAGTGTTCTCGCCGGAGTCGTCGGAGTGTCACTTTCAATTCCTTAACCTCGACAATGACTGCAGGAATAATATAGTACTTTGTAGTTCACTGAAGTCATGATATTGCTCGCTTTTGATGTTTCATTCCATTTCAGGTTTCATTCAGTTTTCCATTTATTAAGATGAAATGACGTTGTTACTTCGGTAATACCAGTTTCCAAGTGTTTCCATGCCGTGAAACTGACACGTATTTCATAATAAAGTAAATAGGAGAGTAAGTAGGTAAGTTTACTATATGGCTAGCTTCGGGAACGGGCAAGATGAACCAAATCCTGCGCTGTGATTGGCTACCCGAGCGGACAAGATGGCGCTATCTTGCCCACTCGGGACTGCCCGCTGTATGCCGAAGGAAAAATTTCCCAAAAGCCATTTAATAAATCCTTTATCGACCAAATCCTTCGGTCACGATGGCTGGATACTGGCCTCGGTCTTTTCTTTACGAGGTAATGGACCTTGAGTCCGTCTCGATTCATAAACACGCAAAAAAATAATTTGGCCAATATCTAGCCATCTAGACCGAACAAGCTTGGTCAATAACCCATATTTATTGTATGGCTAGCTCCGAAAGCTGGGAAGACGAACCAGTTACTGCGCTGTGATTGGCTACGGACAAGATGGTTCTATCTTGCCTGCTCGGGAGTGCCCGCTGTGTCCGGACGTTATAGCCCTTTGCAAAAGTTGGGTTATTTTTCCAAGTAATAATTACGTTCTCTGCTGTATATTACGGTGGCCCGTATCTGCAAACACAGCAAACCATTCTTGAAACACAAAACAGTATTTTTGGAACACAAGTCAATATCTGTGAAACGCAACACAAAATTATCGAAACACGACACAAAATTATTGAAACACAACGCAAAATTACTGAAACACAGCACAAAATTATCGAAACACAACACAAAACTATTGAAACAAAATCATCAATGCACAATTGATGTGCTATTATACAACCTATAATCCTATCATTTAGTCAACCGCTGACTCGTTATGCGCCTAACTCAATCCCGCCATTTTTAAACTTGGAAAAAATTATTTTCCAAGTTTTAGTGGTGAAGCGATTTCACTCCATCACTCCTTCACTTTCTGTTAGACATTTGAAATCCCGGAGGGGAACTCCCATATGAAAAGGTCAGGGATGCTCGTCGGAAAAATTGGAATTTAACTCCTAAAGGAGCAGGCGCGGATCTGGGGAAAATGTTGACCGATTTACTGCAAAACGAGCGCCGAAGGCGCAAGCTCCTAGGGGGGTGCGGGGGCATGCTCCCCCGGGAAATTTTTTTAATTTTAACTACCTAAAGTTCCCTTTCCTGGCTTTTTGAGTCTGTCAGACAATATATTTACCAGTTCCATTCTCCTTGGATGAAGCCTTGCAAATCATGTTGTAATGAATGTGCAGCAAGGCAAGTCCTGTCAATCTCGTCTGTAAATTCGTGCTTCGTAAATATGTTTTCAGTCATCTCAAAGCCATTGCTAGAACGAGTTTCCACTGCAACGAAAAATCATTTGTTCAAACAAACACGTCTGAGTATCACGTCAGCCAGGCGTGTTCATACCGAACGAGAATAACTTTTCAGTAAAATTAATTTGTCCACTCTCAACCATTATTAACAAAGACCCGAACTAACCTTTTTTCCTGAAGTTGTCAGTAATTTGTGACATCTTGACGTTGTTATGTATTCCACACTCTTGTTGAAGTCGTTGTCCAAAGACGTTGAATGATAGTACAGGCTATCCTAGTAGAGAATTGCACAAATCGCCCGGGGAAATCTAATTTTGGTCTAGACGCCCGCGGCGATGATGTGATGGCGTGACCGCCGTTGGGAGACTAGTGATTTCCCGGCTGTAAAATTTTGCCGCCAGAACGTGTTTATGACCCTTGTCTATTTCCGGTAATTGGCAAAAAAGAATAAATAAAAAATAAATGTCAAAACTATTTTCGAGATTCAACTTGCAGTTTACTTTTGTTAAAAATATATACATATCTATTGATTTTTTTTATTATGAAAATTCTGACCGATTTCCGTAAAACGGTGGAAACCGGTATGGATCCGCGCCTGCTTGTTTACAGTCTATCGAACTTTATCTCTGGCAATCTTTGTTAACCTTTCCTTTGTGTACTTTTGCAGTGAAAAAGCTGGTTCACCGCGTCAAATGGACAGGATAAACCTTCAGATACGGAAGGTACAGGAAACCTGAAAAATAACAGTTTAATAAGATAGAAAAACACCAAAGACATAGTGATAAACCATAAAGGAACAAGGATGGCTAAGGATAGAGAAGATTAATACGGATTGCAAACGACGAATTTGAAAAATTGAGGCTAAACTTTTCAATATGCGCAAACCGTGACTGAGCTCTTTTAAATAAGCTTAAATTTGGCTATTTCCGTAAAAAAAAATCACGAGAAATTATGAGAACTAAAGAAAATGTTAAAAAGAAACGGAACAAATGGCAAGATTTAAATTCTACAAAGAAACTGAATTCTAGATATCGAAGCGCTAAATTAAAATACCGTGGTGCAGCTCGTTCTTTCCAGCGAACTTCGTCCGCTGGAATTTTTACGGTCAAAATTAAAAATGCTGGTTGTATCGACGGTTAGATCTTCATGCGATTGCGTAAGCTCATTCATTGTCAGAGAAAAGTTTTTCTTCCAAAGATATTTTCCAAAGAAGTGAAAAAGAGGTAAGAAAACTGAGTATGCGTCATAATTTGCGCGCGCATAAATTTCGTCATTATTACAGTTGAATTATGACGCAACTGTAATTACTGGACCAAAAGTACGTTTTACGACGCTTCACCGCGGTGTTCTTGTCTGTGAGATTTTCGACAGTTAGAGACCAATTTCGATTTATTAAATGTCTTACCTGGCTCCGAGGCTTAGGGGAATAAAACAAGAGAGACCGCCTCGGGTCTAAGGGATGAATAATTAACTTCTTTTTTCATTATTCCGTTAAGCCTCGCGGAGCCGTTAGAATTTTAAAATATAAAAATTGGCCTATTAACTACAAACATAGCATATTCGGATCAAAATTCCTTTCAGGTGCGTGTTTTTTCTCTCCGGTTGCTCATTTTTCACAATTCAAAGCACACAATCTTAACGTGGGATGCATTTCTTTTGTTCAAAGCATATTTCTCGTGGCTGTAATGAATTTTAATGTGGGTATATATAAAGAAGTGTAGAATGACACACCCATTTTAGCGTCGGTCGCCGTTGCATTGAAGGCGAGGGCGAAGACATCTTAGTCGCTGTGCTCCCTTCAGGCAAGTCCATATTTTCTTTATTTATCGCCGTTGAATTGAAGGCAAGGGCGAAGACATCATAGTCGATGTGCTTCCTTCAGGTAAGTCCACATTTTCTCTAGCTAGTTACGTGTCCTGGCTGTTTCCCTTGTCTTTCAATTTGATCATTTAGTGGTATAAGAAAACTTTCCTCAATGCTGTGAAAGCTTCGAGGAGCATGTGTTTTTCCTTGACACCGAAGACTGTATTTAGGCAAAGTTGAAAAACCGAATAGCAAACATTTCTCTTGTGAGTAACTGAATGATTATTTTTAATAAAATATTTCAGTGTTTACAGCTTGATAATCTGCTTGGTTTGCCGTTTGACTTTGTCATTCGCAATTTGTTTCGTCACCTCGGAGCGCTACCATGTACACTCGTTTTAACTGTTGTGAAAACAGAAAATTCCAACCGCCTTTGCCTTTGCTCTGATACGAAGAGAACAGTTATGTAGTTATATCAAAATCTACAACTAGTCTCCAGTTTGTTCCCACTGCAGTGCACCACTTTGTTGGTAGTCGTTTAAAAGTGTTATTCCACATTTTGAGGGAGTTTTGTTTTGTTTTAAAAGCGCAAGGCCGATAGACCTCCGTTAACTGATACTAATACTTAATCAAGTCAGTTTTGCTTGAGTTAACCCGCGAAAAACTTAACCATGACTTTCCTGTTTTTTCACAAGAATTGACCAGAGGCGGCAAAGTTGTATCCAAAGGAATTGAATTGGAGTGACAGGCGTCATTCACCAATTCAAATGAAGTGTAGCACGACCAGCTATGGACTCCTGGCAAGTTTCATGTTGACGACAACTCCGTTGAATTTCAGATAAGTGAATCACAGTTGTCGCTAGATTTCATTTAATACAATCCTTTTAGGTTTTGCAGCTAAGTCTAGTTTTTTTTTTTTTACATACATAGGGTCATTCGGACGTCACATTAGAACCGGTTTGCAATGTAATAAAGAATGTGATCGATTTCAAAATGAGTGCATGTCGCTGGTAATTTTGTATGCCTTGGTGCTGAATGTTTCGTAATTTTAATGGACGAGTCTCGTGTTTGGACGTATTTTTGCTTAAAATTAACCCACAGACAAAAGGAACACGTATTATTTATTTCGTACCATTAAGTTAAAACATTTTTCATTTATCTTACAAATACAGGAAATCGAGTACCGAGGCTAAGATCTTACGATTTGGTGGCACTAAAGTTTTACTGGTTTTTTTTTTTTTTGTTTTTTTTACATAATCCATTCGTAGAATGCTTCAGTTTATCGTCCTGTGATCGTGTTTTTCTGTTTCAAAAAAAAATTTGAAATCCATGGCAAGAATCTAAGAACTTCTAACTTATTGACTACACTGGCAAATTCGTTTATTAATTCTAAAAAAAAAAAATTACCTGAGCTGAAGCTATCTGACGAGCCTATAGGCGCAGTTTAATGAGAAAAATGAGCAAAAAATTGAAAAAAATCTCAGCGCAGGAAAAGCTCGTTAGGCTAGCTATATTGTTATTTGTTCGCCAACATGAAAGCAATTGGCTTTTGAAACAAAGAGTTGTTTGGTTGTAGAAAAATTAAATTCAAAACAATTGACGTCAATGTCTACAAGCAGTGAATATTGCTCTTTATCTCTGATCCGTTGACAGAAAAACTTATTGCCAGAATGTTGTCATGGAAATCAAACGCAGATGAATCCGATGGATTGACCACACACTTCCCAAGGGTGCCTAGAAATGGACACCAACTGGCAACAGCAAACCTGGCTGGCCAAAAACCACCTGACGCCTGTCATGAGCTCAATGAGGAACAACATATCGTACAAAAACGAGATAAATGTAGATGGACTGTGGCTGCCTTGTGTCCCACAGAGAACGAAGAGGATTAATTAAAAAAGTAAGTAAATCTCGTTATCAACCTTACAGCAAGCCTTTTATCTTAAATGCCTCAACTCTCTGACTACAACATGCGAACAAGTTTTTGGAGTGAGCAAGTTATCTGTCCATGAAATAATCATAAGTAAACATAGGTGATTAAATAACTAAAGTTGCTACCGTTTGCTCTGCTATCTCCAGGATGACCAAAGATGTGTTGAAGGACAGTTCGTGAGTTCTGGATTTATTCATCAACCTCAATTAACTGAATTTCTTCAACTTTAACTGAATTTTGGATGGCAGTGTGCAGAGCTTCACTTCTGGCGTACGATGGCTATTGGAAGAACATCCCAGCTCAGATAAGTAGATAATGGTTTTCCTAACTTTACACTCCAAGAGTGTTAAAAATCGTGATTCTGATTGCAAAATTGATAGATTTTTAAGTTTCGTACCATTGCTGTATATAAAGGTACGGTTGTCTGGTCCGCAAAATGCCATAATTTAGATCAAAACAATACAGGTGCACTGTATTATTTTCGATAATAATTATTATAATGAAACAACCGTTTGTTTGAAAGGACTTCGAGCTACTTTGGGTCGAACTTTTGTTGGCCTAGACCATTTTCGCGTGGGGGGAAGAGGGGGTGGAGTTACTATGTGAAAGGACATCTTTCACTTTTCATTTTACGTTCTTAGCTGTTCTTGGAATTTAGCGTTTGAAAACGTTTCGGTGCAGAGGAGAATACTACGACGTAAAAGGTCCTAAAAAGATTCTTTAATAATCATTAAACCCAATTTTAATAGCTACCTCGTACTATTAACTAAGTTGGAAAGCATTATCCGTAATTCTTAGAAGCGCGAACAATACAACCCATTTTGGATTCCATGGGAATTCTAGCTATTTCATTTTTGAAGAAAATGCCAAAATTCCAAACCGGATCAAAACACTACTGTTTTCTGAAAATTTACCCAGTTATCAACTGTATCTAACACGACTGTAAATTTATTAGTTGACCAGGTAGTGTTGATTAAATATTCTTTTCTTCTCTCTCTCTCTCTCTCGCTCCAGACGGCTGATGTATCACTGTTGATAGGGAGGGCAGCCATCTCAGATCGCAGTGCACTGTTGGAATCTGGCCCAAGTTGACTATTGGAGACATCAGATCTCAGATAAGTAGATCATTTCTACTCTCGTTAACTTTTAACGGTTTCAGTAATTTACGAAACAGACTTGCTAGAGGTATTGTCTTGATGAAGAACCAAATTCTCAGAATTAATATTAACAACAATATGAGAAAATCAGTAACAACAATACACATTTTGAGCCTGGGACGTACTTAAGAGTTTAATTAATTGAAAACAATGGTGGTTTCTTTTCGAGAAAAATTTAAATGAAGAGGAAGAGGTAGTAATTAAGAAATGACCGTGGCTTGTCAATAAAATCAACTCGTGAATGCTCACTAGTTTTCCCATTAAGCCTGAGATGAATGTTACATCGAATTGCTGTTTTGCATGTATACATTCTTTACATTTGAGCAGTATTTTCGAGAATATAAAGTGAAGTATCTTAATTGAAAGGTTTTAATCTTCCAGTTCGTCACTTCTCATACATCGCAAACTACTTTAAGAGTGCTGTTTGAGTACAACCGTATTAAAATTACTTTCAGAATTTAAAGTAAGATTGCTCTAAAAAGGGCTTCTTCTGTTTTGTTATGTTTCTGTCGAGTATAGAAGGATTTTGAACCTTGAAAAAATTTTGGAAAAGCTGTTTTGTTTTGTTTTTGTCGAGTAAAGAAGGTTTGAATCTTGAAAAAATCTTGGGCGCAGCTAGTCAAATATCCGGACTACAATAGATCGTTTTTACTGTCATACAATAAAAAAACAAACAAACAAACAAGAAAATGCGATCTTATAGAACATAAATAAAGAAGGCACCTGCAGGTTTTAGGTCTATGCGCTATTCCAAACTTCAGATACTCGACTAAATGTTTTGCACAAATTTACAGAGCCCAGTATGGTGCCGCCATATTGGTCTACCTACGTGGTACACCAATAAGCGAATCTTTGTTTACAATATTTGCTCCATGAGTGATACAGTTTCTGATGGATCTACCAAAACATTAGTTCTGAATATTGAAAATTTTACAAAGAATGTATAAGCTCATTAGCGCTTTTGCCACCCATAAATTTTGCAGTTTTTGAAAGCCAAATTCTCCTCGAATATTACACCCAAAGAGCCAAAAGCTTCACCAGTTACTAAGTTTCACAAGCTCTTTAAAGTGTTGTAGTCAATTGGTGTCTAGCGTGATACCTTCTCCGTGCAAAGTGGTATGTTAATGAGGGAAAATGTCAGCAAAAAAGTCGGCAAAGATTCGCCAATATGGCGGTCGGAAAATAGTGTGATAATCTGGAGCTTACTTGGTTATCTAGGCCACTGTTTGCCTGCACTGCACAAACCTATAAATTAACACTTTATTACTACTTTTTTATTTCACGAAGGGCTAACAATCATGAGATAAGTATATATTTTTCGACAAACGCAATCGTAGCTTTATGTCCCGCACTGCCATAACTCTAAAATTCAAAATGCATTTGTTTCCAAACGAAGGACGTTATTCCGCTGAAATGTTGTGAAGATATATATTTTTCGCACCTCTTGTGCCTGATGAGGATAGAAACTCTGGTGGCTCTTTAGGTTTGGATTTTAAAACTTGATGACGTTACGTGAAAACGTTCCATTGAATTGAGCATAGAATAAAGTCTCCTTATTCGGATCTAATCATTAATTAGTTCTACAATAATAATTAAGAGAAAAGCCGAGCGAAAATTGACCAATTTCAGTTTTTATTGAACAAAAACCTTCTTCCAGAATATTTGTAAGTATATTACAGTCTTTTTTGCATTTTCTAAAAGCTTGAGATATAAATAGTTGCCTGAAATAACACCGAAAACAATTTCCCGTGGAAACGTGAGAAAATAGATTTCAAAGTTCAGAGAAGTTGTGCAAACAAAGGTAACATGTCATCATCAGCTTCATTTCACCAGTAATTTCAAGTGTTTCATATGAACCTCAAAGTCTGTTTTAAACACATGGTGTTGTTAGAAATAATCCCCTTTGAGAATATATTTGAAACAGTCGCACAGAAGTTTGCTATACGATGTGAATAATCTCGGTAGAAAGTTTTTTTTCCAAATCTTTATCGAACATCTTGTGGATTTCTTCTTGATGACTTGGAGGGAGATTATTGAAAGAACTTGGTGAGCAATTGTAAGAGGAGACCATGAAACAACTTTCATACCGTCACTGGACTTTTTTAACACAGGATTTGGCAATATGACTTCTACCAATGCCACATTATACAAGCTTATTGAAGTGCTTTGAAATTAGTTCCCAAGTTGTTTTTTTATTTGCATAATGTTGACATATATGGAGCCCTGAGTAATTTTTTTCCCGTAACGTCATGCTTATGAAAGCACGTAAGGATACTTTTTTGAATACTGCAACTGACCCTCTCCCGCCACCCCACCCCCAAAAAGAATGAAAAACAGTCAAAATAGGGACCGTCGATAGGCGATTTCAGAATATATTTGGACATTGGCCCTTCAAAATCTGTACAATGCCTTCTTTGGAGGATTAAATTTTTCGCAGACTCGTAGATAGATCAGAAAGAGCGAAAAGTTTCAAAAAAACATTGCTATGATTTAATTTAGGTCTACAGGTTAAATTTCGCGGAGTAAACGTTGTTTCGCAATTTGCGGCGATGAGTTCTCTTCCTAAGAATAAAGTTTCTCTCATTCAGGAGCTCATCAAATTTCCGTGATACAATGTTCTTCAAAATGCAGAGAACCTGTTCATTTCACGCTACGGCTACAAAATGCGCAAAGATTTAAAACGCAAGTGCACAGCCATTGCTCTACTCAATAAATCTTTTGTTTGGTGACGTTCTCTTTGCCGTTTTATGTTCTTTTTCTTCAGTTGGGATTTTGTATTTCCGCAATAATCAATTACAATTCTTTTTTCAACAATTAAGTTACAGAAGAACGAACAAAGTTTGGTTTACAGAAGTTAACAATGACACCATATTGAATTAATTAAGAAAAAAGATTTTGTCAATTCTTATCGTCATACTTATTTAACTTAACGATTTTCCTTAATAATAGCGTTTTCTACTTTAATTATTAGTTAAAATTGTTTCCTCAAAGATCTTCTATTATTGTTTAAACAAATTCCTCTCATTCGATTTCAAATATGTGTTTTTCAGTTTCATATTTAATTACCTAAATTCTTATGAACTGACTCAAGGAAGATAATTTTTCTCTACATCGACAAGTCCACAAGAAAGATTTTCCTAAAATTACTATATAATTAAATAGATACATCTCCTCCTCAAAAGACCCAACAATAACATCGCAACATGTAAGCAAGAGGCTTCTGCAAATCTTGATTTTACTCAAAAAATTTTCATTAACCTCGTGCCAAAAAGAATATGAAAAAGAACAACCGAACAAAATATGGGATATTGTTTCCGTTAGCTGATGACAGGTGCAGTTGGGATTAGAAACGTATCCTATTTTACTCAGGCGGTCACTAGTATACAGACCAGAATTCAACACTTTGTACCGAAAGGAACGTAGATACGGTTCATTAGCAACCCTCACTGGCAGAAGAAATGCCTCTGAAACTTGCTTGTCATCAAGGCTAAATTCTATCTTTAGCTTGACCCATTTACTTGGCTTTCACAATTTTTGTTTTATAGGAAAACAATAATAGCGCTTACCTTTGCTGTGCTACGCAATGTAAGAAGACTGAAAAAAAATAAACAATCATTATCAACACAATATTTAGATTGATAAATTTCTACGTGCCCGAGACTGCACTTCCATCCAAAAGTTTTTGTTGCCGTTGCCGTCGTGGTTTGCTTAAGCTCCGTAATGTCCGGAAAGTTAGAACACACGGGTAACTCAGAGCGTAGGGCTGTGCCTCGGTAGACATTTCCGTAAATTTCAAAGTTATCATGACATTGCTATTATGGGATAACTGCTTGCAAATGATTTTTCCTTCCGTCTTTTTTAGCGTAGTTCTGGGTGTAGTTAACGCGATTTTCCTGTCTTATTCTCTTCTTTGGTTACATCAGAGTGAGTGGGTAATCTCCAGCTTTACTGCTAAATTTTCATCTTCCGCATATAAAAAATATACGAGAAAGAATGTAACAAATAAGTATTGAATGTTTCATACTTTAAAGTTAAAAAAATATCAAACGTAAGATTTATTTTATCAAATCGCTCGCATTGTTGGCTGAAATAGCGCCACAAAACATCAGATTGTTTTAAGTCGTGTGTCGTGACGAAAGCTGACTATGCATTGTTACAGAGGAGACAGAAGAAAGGTACAATTTACAAGCTCTTTAACGTTCTCATTGGAAAAGGTCAGAGAAAATAATTGGATTTACGTGTTTTAAAATTTTGTATAAGTTCACTCTTGACACCAAAATTGCAGTTCATGTTCAAGAAGGAAAATCTATGCTCCCAAAATAACCATTACGTTTGATTTACGAATTCTGGCTTTATAAATTACCCACACGCTGTAAGAGCTGTTCTTGTGGCATATTGGGTAGATTTCATCTCGATGCAGTCGTGTTTTTAAAGCATTAAATGCAGTGACTACAATTTGTGGCAGCGCGACTTAGCAAAAAATAAAAAAACTACACGATTACTAAGATGTTCACGACAAAATAGGAAAAAACTCCAAAGTAATACCAGGGGTGCGAATTTAATTCCTTGCATGGTAGAGTTACATGAAAAATGATAAGGAAAACCCGTGCTTTTGTTTTAAGCGTCCTGTACAAAAAAAGGTAAGGTTGTGAAGTTGTTAACAGATGATTTGTAGAAGAAAAAGTCGGAAACTGATGAACTGTAATTCAGAGGTGGAATACTTATAAATTCAAGAGAAGGATATCTTTGCGATTTCCGTGCAAACGAAGTTGTGATTTTCAAGCGTTCGCTCCGGTCCAGTTTTCACGTATTGTTTGCTAGAAAGCTATAACAATCCCTTGGGCCATCAGTTGCATGGCATGAATGACTGGAGTTTCTGATTTAAATGTGTTGTTACATGCAAGTATGAAAATCTCAATACATTTTTAACCAACTTACGAGGAAGAAACTTACGATAACTTTCAGTGTTCGCGTAATTTCACTGATTTTACATTGCTAAACCGAGGTTGGTAGACGAATGGAAAATTGACCAAATTTATAAGTTCAAGTAAACAAGTCGTTCATCACTGAAACTCTATTATTTCCAAGAACTAGGGATCGACAGCTCATTTCTCCTTTCTGCAGATGATGCGAATTTCAATTACTTTCAGTTAATTACAATAATATTAATTTCAACAAGATGATGAGAGAAAAGGAAATCATCAACTTTGGAACATTGTCTTGATGGAGCAGTGAATAGGCCATTTCCGAGTTTACCTTGTCCTTCTGTTTGAAAACGAGTTCTCGTGCAAAACCACTTTTGTGATGGAAGGCAAATTTCACTCTCGATTTCTGATTTTTTTCTAATTTCTTTGTGTACGATGACAATTAAAAAGTAAGATGTTCAATACGCAGACACGTGATTTAAGTTATAATTATCCATTTCCAACGTTCAATAGTGCTGCTCACTTTGTCGCAAAAGTAAACAAGAAGTAAAGTTATATTATTCCATAATGATTTAGTTTTCGATTTTCCATTATTTTATTGTAACCAGAAATAATTTGGCAACACTCTGTTCGAAATGCTGCGGGACAGCTTAAGGCATTTTAAAATTATTCAGTACCTTTAAGATTCCTGGAAGGAATATAGCCTAGAATAATAAAATATTTCTGTTTGTCGTGAACGGTTAGTACCGATAAAAAGTGGTAACTCCATGCATGTTTGGAGCGTTTCTAGCTACGGTCTTGAGAGAGGTGTCGGCGAGGCATCACTGAAATTCCCCAACAAACCCGTTCTCTGTATAAAATGACTTACTATACACGACAAGTTAAGTGAGAAAATAAACGCACTCTGTTTATATGTCTGACAGTGGGAAACTGACAAGCGAGATAGTTTACAAATCTGATTTGCCATCAATCTCCAAATCGAAATAGAGCTTTTTCTACCAATTTTGAGTTTAAAATATGTTTCTTCACACTTCAGTTACACAAATAAACAGTAATTTGACGTTCACTTTAAGAATGGCTTGATTTAGCTCCAAAGATCATTTCATGGGCACTTTATAAAATAGTAAATGAGTCAAGTTAAATGCTTTGTCTTACGGATAATAAAGGTTTAAAATTGACAGTGGAAGAGCAATGTGTCCGTCACGTAGAAAATAGCGGCAAGATAGAACTGAATGAACTTTTCAATTCTCAAGAACTAGAAATCAACATACAATTTCTCCTAGCTGTCTTAAAACATTCTCAAAAAGTCAAGTGATGAGAATAAAGAAATAAAGGAACTGTATAGGATATTGCCTTGATATCAAATCTGATAACATTGCCGAATTTTCTAGTATAAGTTTAGTCAGTGTATCCATGGATACAAAGTGTGTTCCTTGCTGTTTTTAAGGTAGCTGAAGTAGATCTACAGTTCTTGTTTATTTTAGCATAACACGTTGTTAACTTGACTTTCTATAGAATGATATAGAATCCTGGTTAACGGACTTTGTGATATAGTAGCACCCAAATATTGATGGCAACCTATCAAACCCAAAAGATACGAATAGCTTGTGTATTTGAAAAGAAATTAAAGAAAGAAAAACTTGACATAGAGATTTGAAATTTTTTGCACTCATTCTTGTTGAACCAGTACGGTTGGTAAATTAGCATATAACGTCTCAGTGCACGTATTTTCAATTGTCTAGATAGGACTTACACTTGCCTTCTAACTGATCAATAATGATAATTCTTGTCAACAGGTTCACAGAGATTAGACGGATCCGTTAAGAAAATGGCCTGCAGCACTTATCAATATTAAATTCAACCACCTTAAAATAAAGTGTTAAAAAAAGTTGGTGAACAAGTCTTCGAAAAGAGTTAAGTGACTTTTTGGAAAACATTACTGAATTTTTGAAAGCTATTTAATCAATAGACAAGACTTGCAAGGTAGCTTTCATTAGCATTTTCTTCTCTGAAACAATGTGAATCAAAATACAATACTTAAGTGAAATTTCACGAAGCCTTTCCTAGTGTTAAGAAGGTGTAAGGGCTAATTAAAGGACTCAGAGCAAAGAGCTCTTGAAACCTTCTATAACATAAGATCATTAAATAACGAAAAAAAGATATATAAACAACCCGCAAACTAAGTTTGCGGCCAAATCTTGTGTCCTTGTCCATTACTTAAATACTTAACAAAATATGTTAATAAATGAGGGTTTAAACCCCCCACCCAAAAAAACATCGCAACATGTCAATCCAACATATCAAAATATTGTTGTGCGTAGCATGTTCCGCGCGCGTGGCCATCCTCTTAAGACGTGTCCCAGAGGAGGTAGCAGGGAGCAAGATGACTCTTTTTCCCTCCTGCCTCCTCCCCAGAGGAGGTAGCAGGGAGCAAGATGACTCTTTTTCCCTCCTGCCTCCTCCCCAGAGGAGGTAGCAGGGAGCAAGATGACTCTTTTTCCCTCCTGCCTCCTCCCCAGAGGAGGTAGCAGGGAGCAAGATGACTCTTTTTCCCTCCTGCCTCCTCCCCAGAGGAGGTAGCAGGGAGCAAGATGACTCTTTTTCCCTCCTGCCTCCTCCCCAGAGGAGGTAGCAGGGAGCAAGATGACTCTTTTTCCCTCCTGCCTCCTCCCCAGAGGAGGTAGCAGGGAGCAAGATGACTCTTTTTCCCTCCTGCCTCCTCCCCAGAGGAGGTAGCAGGGAGCAAGATGACTCTTTTTCCCTCCTGCCTCCTCCCCAGAGGAGGTAGCAGGGAGCAAGATGACTCTTTTTCCCTCCTGCCTCCTCCCCAGAGGAGGTAGCAGGGAGCAAGATGACTCTTTTTCCCTCCTGCCTCCTCCCCAGAGGAGGTAGCAGGGAGCAAGATGACTCTTTTTCCCTCCTGCCTCCTCCCCAGAGGAGGTAGCAGGGAGCAAGATGACTCTTTTTCCCTCCTGCCTCCTCCCCAGAGGAGGTAGCAGGGAGCAAGATGACTCTTTTTCCCTCCTGCCTCCTCCCCAGAGGAGGTAGCAGGGAGCAAGATGACTCTTTTTCCCTCCTGCCTCCTCCCCAGAGGAGGTAGCAGGGAGCAAGATGACTCTTTTTCCCTCCTGCCTCCTCCCCAGAGGAGGTAGCAGGGAGCAAGATGACTCTTTTTCCCTCCTGCCTCCTCCCCAGAGGAGGTAGCAGGGAGCAAGATGACTCTTTTTCCCTCCTGCCTCCTCCCCAGAGGAGGTAGCAGGGAGCAAGATGACTCTTTTTCCCTCCTGCCTCCTCCCCAGAGGAGGTAGCAGGGAGCAAGATGACTCTTTTTCCCTCCTGCCTCCTCCCCAGAGGAGGTAGCAGGGAGCAAGATGACTCTTTTTCCCTCCTGCCTCCTCCCCAGAGGAGGTAGCAGGGAGCAAGATGACTCTTTTTCCCTCCTGCCTCCTCCCCAGAGGAGGTAGCAGGGAGCAAGATGACTCTTTTTCCCTCCTGCCTCCTCCCCAGAGGAGGTAGCAGGGAGCAAGATGACTCTTTTTCCCTCCTGCCTCCTCCCCAGAGGAGGTAGCAGGGAGCAAGATGACTCTTTTTCCCTCCTGCCTCCTCCCCAGAGGAGGTAGCAGGGAGCAAGATGACTCTTTTTCCCTCCTGCCTCCTCCCCAGAGGAGGTAGCAGGGAGCAAGATGACTCTTTTTCCCTCCTGCCTCCTCCCCAGAGGAGGTAGCAGGGAGCAAGATGACTCTTTCCCTGGTTAATTTATTCATATATTCAATATAATTATTGACTTCAGAAATCGTAATCAAGAAGGTGCAAATGTTTTTATTATTAACACTGTTTATCCTCTACCTTGAGGAGAATTACTTTGCATTTAAATTTAGTTGAATCCAAGGTACATTTTCTATTCCCAAAGCGGAGCGCAATGCCCTAAGAAAATCGTCAGTGAGAGATACACCTACACGATGTTTTCGGCGCAGTGGTTTATGTTTTGGCCAAAATTTCCTACTATCTTACAGGGGAATATTGTTCGAAGAGCATTAATTTCTGTTCCTCAAACCGCCACTCCCCTGAATGAAACAATCGTGCGTGAGGAATAAATTTCTTCTATAGTCCTCTACTTTCCTAGGAAGGAGATTTCGAGGGAAGTGTAAGTCTTAACCATAACCTCTTACTCTTTCCTTAAAAGTCAAAAGTGGTTACATTTTGAGTAAAACTTCCTCCCATAGTAATTTTCTTTAAGATGGTCAAGGTTTAAGAAATGGCTGTAAGACTACACTGCTTATTTATGCCGTGTCGACACAGTGTAGTTTAGTCTTACCGCTACTTCTTAACCTTTAACCCTCTCAGAGAAAAGTACTTTGGGAGGAAGTGTAACTCATATTACAACCCTTTTTTGAACTTTAAAAGGACAAGTGGAGGACTATAGATGAGAGTTAAACTTCCTCTCCAAATATTCTCTCTAGGAAAGTAAAGGATTATGGACGAGATTTAATCCTCTTTCGCGATTGTTTCATTCAGGGGAGTGGGGATTTTGGGGGACAGGAATTAAGACTCTTCGAACAATCTTTCCCTGTAAGATGGTCGGGGATTTTTGGCCGAAGATAAACTACTGTGCACATTGGCTCGTGTAGGGGTATCTCACAATTTTTTGATTATCTGACGATTTTTTTCTGGCATTGCCCTCTGCTTTGGGAATGAGCAATGTTCATTGGATTAAACTGAATTTAAATGCAAAGTAAAGGACAACGACACAGGTTTAACCGCATTCACCTTTCTGGTTCTGCGGCATATTTTTTCTACAGTTATTTTCTAAATATTATTTTATCACGCGGAAGGTGTAAGAGCTTATTGGAGCCTAGTCTTTACTTTGCTCTTTGCACCTTCCTTACATCAGCTAAGTTTATTTTCGTTATTTGCGAAAATCTCTATCTTTTTATTCTTCCCTCATACAGACTTGATATTATATATATTGACGTCCGCTTCATTTGTTAATGAACTATTCCATCGTAACTTACTATGAGGATCGACAGATTTACGATAAACGGAGTACAGGTGCTTTTCTTAGAGTTTATTTCCAAGCTTAAAGAGAGTTTATTTGAAAGTGTTTCTGCATTTGTCTTTTAGCCAGTTGTTCGCTGTGGTGTATCACTCTTCACTTTCTTTACTATTCCTCAGGCTACCTGTTGATCGAATCAAATATTAACAGTTCATCAGAATGGTCACGCAGAATCAACATGTATTATTATGCGATGAACTGTCGGAGTGAGGGTGCTGCTGCGATACTCTCCTACTTGTTCTATATTTTCTTTCCAAATAAAACTTACGGTGCATATATAATGAAATGTTCACAAGGTAACGCTAGCTTTTGGCTTCAGAAAAAAATAACTACTAAGCAAAATAAACTAGTTGTTTAAATATAGAACTCTTACTAAATGATTGCCAATTAAATCTCTACACTTTTAAACGTCACCGTAGAGTTATCGAGCGCAGAATGAACTGTCTTTCGAGTCCATCTTTAAGCTTTGTCCGAGCGATTATCATTTTTTTTTCCTAAAATTCCGAGTGCTGTGACAGCAAATGGCCTTGTTTCAGCCTTCTGGAGAATTTGATTATCCATTCAATATTTCTAAATCCTCTACCGAAACTTCGGTGAAACGAGAAAAAAATGTCTCTATTTTGCAGACAATCTTCAACCACTGAATAGTAATGGATGATCGCACAAGATATACCTTAGCCAATCAGAATGCAGTATTGCATTAGTATAACCCGGTAGATTTGTACTAATGATAAACAGATTATTGCACCGTTGTCAAGCACAATAACTGTTTGTTATTAATTCTTACATAATGAACAAGAGTGATCACAATAAAACGTTTTCATGAAATCATTATGAAGACTGGTTGATTTTGTGAATTCTTTTGTTAGAAAACATTTTTGGACCTAGAAATTTTAAAGGTAAAATTGTAAATTTAATTTTCAAAGTTAAAACTTTAACTTTGCAGCAACTACTTACTTCTGCTGGCATGTTGACACGACCTTGTTTCCTTACTTATAATCAACAACACGCTCTGCCTCGATCTGAACCAGTAGGGAAGAAATGACTTGCATTTAATGTCTTTTTTCAGCCGGTTTTCTGAACTGCACTTAACAAATTTTAAGAAAGAAACTGACATATTCATTTCTACTTGTCTTATTCGCATCCTTGGATGGGTCGTGGCTCAATATTTCTCTGCAAACTGAAGTCGAGTGATGCAAAACTTAAGCCCTGCTCCGCTGTGTTAGTACTTGGTTGGATTGTCGCTTAGAGAAAACAGCACCCCTTGTTAAAGATGGTTTTTCATGTTTTTAGTATCCTTAAAGGGACACAGTCGGCTTTGGGACCGCGCTGACCTGGACACTAGTTTTCTCACCGTGAAAAGGTTCACCTCAACCTGAAATCAAAGATACTCGTCGAGTACATCTAGAAATCCGCTTCAATCTTCGCAGTGTTTTGCTCGATTTTCAATCGTTTACTGAAAAACCTGTTTTCCAGTGGGCTTTTGCTCATCCTATGATAGTTTTTGTATCATATTTGGTTAAAAACAGTATGGATCGTGTCTCTGTGATATGCAAATTAACTATGAAATCAAATGGTATCTAATGCGCATGTGCTCCAGCTGACTGTGTCCCTTTAACTTTTAATAAGGTACCACTGATTCATGCTTCAAAAGTATCGATATTATTGATAAAAGAACGTAAAACCGAAAAATGAAAAACAAAGCCTTTGCAATCTTTTCAAGGCACTGGGCGTTTTTTTAAGCTTTTCGAAATATATGAAATGATTATGTCGTTCTCAAACCTTTTTATCAGCTTAGCGTTTTTTTCAGTAGTCCGACATCACCAAGTCCAATTACATCCTTTACAGGGACAGGATCCGGTACTTCTTTTTTTATTAGGTTACGTCGGTCCTTGCAAATTGACCTTGTGTTTTCACTGCTTACCAAAGCGTCACTTATTTAACTATCAGAAACCACAGTACACTTGCCTGCCAAGGAGTTGAAAAACAAATATTGCTTCGGAAACAACATCAAAACTCGATCTGCTATTACCGACCAGCTAAGAACTAGACATACAAATGCGGGGTAAAAATACAGCCTTTATCAGCAATGATGCGAAATAATTTCCTGCTGCAAGTTATTGACAACCTGTTAACATGTCCACGACTAAATTTCCTCACGGTCACGTGTTTGATTCTCGGTTCCAGTTTCTTATAGGTCATCGATACAATTTCAAGCATATCCTTAAGACAGTTGTATTTGTTCAAATCATAGTTAATAGAGGAAATGGTTAAGAATCCCAGCAAACATCAAAAAAGCAAACAAACAGGCTAAGAGTTATGTTGGAAGGTCTTTGACCCTGTGCATCTTCTTGTTTTATGCTCCTAGACTGTGCATGAATTACGTAATCGCAGTGTTTCTATTGGTCAGTTGTATGAGCACACATAACCACTTTTTCACTTTTTGTATTTTTCCAGATTTTGTTCAGGGTCAAACCCCCACCCACCCCCCCCCCCCCCCGTCCCCAAATAGCCAACAAAAACATACAACAAAGAAATTTGCCATGATTCGTAAACATTCCTCTCTATTAACTATGTTCAAATGTACTGTGTTTTAGCACTTTCTTATCTTACTTTAATTATTGCCAATGCGTTTCGAAACAGGATTTAAGTCAATGTTCTTTGCTGTATCTTGATAAAGTGAAAACAATGGAAACTGACGCAGGTCAATATAAATAACTAAACTTGGTAACTCCTTGTTAACACAATCGGGGAACGTTTTGTTGTGTTAATTAGTTCATTGCTTTTCTTGACGTTCCTGTGGCAAACAAGCACACTCAAAGGTGTTTCATGAATTTTGGTGTACTTTTCTAAGCTCAAGTCTATGTTTTAGAGATTTTTTTGGTTTTTGCAAAGTCATAATTAAAAAAGTAAATTTGCATCGTCATATTTTTTAGTATTTTCATACTTTTTGACATATTTGCAAAATTTTGAAATCCAAGATGGAGGTCCTTCTCAAAAGCAGCATATCACTTTTACCTGACAAGTTATTGCACGAAAATTAATATTCCTGGATGATTCATCACCTCATACTGCATAGATGTTTTATTACCATACCGTATATATAATTTGATGAACATGGCGAGAGGCACTCCCAGTTAACCTTCACCCTTTGCATGTTCTAAAATTTGTTTCATTTTCAAGAACTCCATGTAAAAGATGAAAAGGATAGACGAACATGATTAAAATTCAAAAGGTTTGTTCAAAAGTTCCAAAGCAAAAATTAAGCCCAAATGATAATTATGTCTTGAAACCTTTACTCAGTAATACTGCTAGTAAATACTTCTTGTAAAATCACGGTTCCTTGACTAAGTGAGACTAGTTTGTAACTTCTGATAATAACGTTTTCCAATAACTTTGTACTAATCTTCCCTATGTCGAATCGATGTGAAAATTATACACTGATTTAATAAAATGAACTTAGATCAGAAGCCATAATCGGAGACGGAGATCGTAAGCGCTGGCCATTTCCAGTATTGGGGTTGTCCCCATGATATGGGACAATTTTCCTATTTTTAGAACAAATTGAACCATCGCCTGCGGCACTCGCGCGTGCATGCTGCGTGGATTTTTGCGGACGTCGCGCGGGCAGGAAATGGTTTCCGATATTCCCGAAATTTTTCATGCTTTTGGCCCACAACTCAGCGCGTTTATGTCTGTTGGAATTTTGCTTAAGTATTGTCGTCGCAAGCTGCACCAATTTGACTGAAGTACAACACAGTGTCGAATTTAGGTATGTCCCGTTTTATATCACCGACCATGTTGTGTTCCGCTGCTTCTTTTAGAAGAGCTCCACATTACTCGACTCTAAATTTCTGATATGTTGAAGATTAACAGCTTTTCCGTAACTCAGCAGAAAACTAGTTGGATATATTTAGATATAGCAGCGTTTTAAGACTTCAAAGTTTCCCTCCCCTTGCCACACGCTGGCGGGAACTTCGCCAGATTCTATCGCGACCGAAAAGTAATAAAAAATTGCAGGTTCACGTTTCGCCTGTATTGTAAGCAACGCTTGATGTTTCATCAAGGCCCAATTAGTTTACGACTGTAGATACTTCCAAGCTTTGTTTGTGTAAAAATTCAATAAATTGTCTGTTGTCGATGAATAAGAGCGCCCGCCGATGCGTGCTTTGTACAGTCAGTAAACATGACAAATTGGACTACCGCACTTTCGTGTGAAAACGTACATCGAGCTCATACAATATCTCCGTAGTTTTTTAATTTGTTTAAGGTTGATAAATGTTTAAGAACATATTAAAAGTTTAGCTGAAAATATATGAATATAGCAGAAATAATCAGCAAAGTTACGATGACGCTTTCTTTGTTCGAGTTGATTAATTAATCAACTCGAATCACGATTTCGATTTTGTTGGTTGAGTTATGTATTTTATTTTCGCACTGTAAAATTTCACTACGTTGAAGAAACACACATAATGTTAGTTGCCTTTTGGCGTTGGTGAAAATTGTTGCAGAATCTCAGCACAAAAAATAACGAAAGGAATCTTTGTCAAGATTTGTTGACAACTGAAAACACCGGCGACTCGGACTTGAAAGTGCACGCCCTGAAGCTACTTGTACGCGTCAGACTTTCCTTCCAAAAACTTTTGCAAACTTGCCAAACGAGCAGAAACAATAAGAAACTATCAAAAACAGGTTTTGGTTATGACTAACCATTGTTTGAGAAATTCACAAATTACCTCGATACCAAAGTGGAGAGTTTTCTTACATAAGCTTTATTCTGAAGTCAGAAGCAAAAGCTTACATGTACGTGAACGACTAGCGCGAGTATTTTTCATTCACAGCGCGAAATTGAAGTCTTGTTTTCGACCCTGAAAAACTCACCTTTTCCATTAGCTAGAACAGAGCATGAAACTACATTTAAGCGCCCTAGTTCTTATTCCCTGTCATCGCTGTGAAAAATCCGAAACAGAATCTCACAACTCTCGCCATTTGATCACGCGACAAGACTAAATCCACGCGAGAACCCACGACAGGTGCGTAGATTCGCGCGGATATATGACGTCAGGGTGGCGCAGTTTGTTCTAAAAATAGCAAAACTGTTCCATATCATAGGTGCGCGCGGATCCCAAGACTTATGGTCTCCGTCCCCAATTATGTCTCCCGCTTAGATTGAAGATTGTTTATTTTGTACGGAAATCGACATTCCAAGGAAGCGGCAAACTGCGCGCGCATCAATTAACAAACTATGTAAATTCAAAGCTTTCTAAAGTTTTCGATTTTATCCATTTTTCATTTCATTATTACATTATAAGCAGTAGCTTTGACACCTTTTGACCTGTGTACTTGTTTTATTTATCTATTTTCTCAGGGTCCATTTTTTATTGCTGTTTTGTTTTAAAGTGTATCGACCATTACATCAAGTTATCATTTCAGCTACCCTGCGAGACTATCGTCACATATTTATTCTAGCTGGAATGTTAATGATTTGTTTGTTGTTTGTTTGAATACTGACGCAAAAATTTTATTTACATCGAACAAACTGTTGTTTTCTTGAGAAAAAAAAATACTCAAACTACACTTTGAAATCCATGTCAGTGAAACATCGCTACATCGAAAACATAACATTTCTCTCAAGGCTTGAGCACACTAGTGCTCGGACACATACAAGTATTGAAACCAAAGAACGCTCGTAAATATCTTCAGCCACCTGAAAAATTAATTCTTCTTTCTCGTTCTAAACGTTAATTTTCCATATTAAATGGTGTAGTAAGACACTGATTTGCCCCAGGCGATGATATTTTTTCATTCACCTCCATGTTTAATGTTGTACTTATATCAGTTACACAGACGAAAAAGTAGTGCATGTTTCAATAGATTTTGGTCAAGCCTCGAACATAAATGACCAAAAAAATGATCGTGTTTACCAAAGCGCAATTATAGTTGTCATGCCAATAAAGTCATGAGCTCTATCAGTCGTTATAAATTAAGTTGCTGTTCGTTCTTGAATGCCTGACTATACTATTTTAAAACACAATTGATTTTGAGAAACTCCTTCTCTAAATGAATCGCCTTTAAAGTTCATTCGCGGCCTCGTATAAGGAAAGCATTGCTTTTGCACTGCAAATTATCATTGTACTATTAAACTGGAATTGTTCTCGTAAATTGTCATCACTGGTTCTCTGTCTGCAGCATAAGTGGATCACTCCCTTAAATCTTCGTTCGCAAAGCCAAGCCGAGAGTAAGCTGGAATGCTACTTTAGCCGGAATCTTTGTTTATATAAGAATAATTTTGTAACAATTACTAGTACCTCCACGTTTTTGTTCTGTTAAATTTGAATTCAAAATGTCGGGAAATAGGACTTCAAATTTCCATTGCGGAAAATATTCGGCCGTTTCAAGTTGTCCCTTAAAATAACAAATTGCGATGTTCAACCTTTCAATTTAGTCTCAAGCTCAAATTATTAATTTTTCCCCATTGATTGACATACATTCCTTTAGTTGTTAGCTCTATGACTTTGGTAACATTTTCTTTGTAACAGACTTGACAACGGAGAGAGGTACGAGAGGTAAAACAGTTTGCTGGACAGTTGCCGGGGCTCCCGCAAAATCAAACTGGCGACATTTCCGAGTTCCTGTGTCACTGACAGAAGTATCACCTTCTCATAAATTAAATTCTTCTTACTGATTACAATATACACTGATTCCAATATTTTCTCTCCAAGATACTTAACAAGGGCCAGCAAGGCATTGATATGGTCAGACTCTGATCACTCTTTGGACTGAAACCGTTCAATGGTAAACAGAGAAGAACACGACTAATCTGCAAAAGGGTGTTTCCAAAGGCTGTCAACTTGAACCAGGCTTCAAGAGCTCACACACTTAGATCCAGCATGGCTACACTTTCTATTGAAACGGTGTTTGCACTCAACCTAGTGATAAAAAGAGCACAAGCAACAAATTAATACTTTTCAACGATGATCGAATCTCCAGTTGTGTTAATTTCGAATACTAACCCCTAAATATACATTTACAGTGCTTCCTAAAGCATTACTTTATTGATATTTATGAACAAATCTCTCACAATCGTGTTCGGACATCAGAACAGTTCCTCATTGCCCAACCGGTATCTGAGAGTTTATGGGTTTGAATCCCGTCATGGCCTGAGATGTTCAATTCTTCGCCACACGCTCACCACAGGATCAAAATTTCATGCATCTTTCACTACTCTCGATTAGATTTCTCTACAGGATACTTGGAATGACACAATTATTAAGGTGGTCAACGACAATTTCAAGTAAAATTAAGAAAGGATGAACTTATCTGAATTAACATTTTTCCAATTTGTTATAGTGCATCAGCATTCAAGAATTACACACTGCAATCCAAAATGGCCACACTTTCTCTTCATTATCCGAGTTCACCTGGCAATAAAGGAGATTAAACATAAAACGAGCTGTTTTTTTCAGCAACAAATTCGAGTCGTGTTTATAAACTAAATAGCAGACAATTCTGCGGTGACTTCTTAAAGCAGGTATCAATAATGTATGGTATAATTATTTAAGAAAACGCTAACTTTTTGTTGGCTGACAAATCTCAAACAAACTTCCTGGTTCTGCCGAGGACATTAAAATAGTTAAAGATTGTCTCTGCAAGATACTTTGAAATGTATTGACATGGAAGGAGATTTTATTAACTTTGGACTGAAACCGAAAAAAACGGAAAATTTGAGGTGCTGGACTTATTGTGGAGAAAAAACGTTTCCAATCATTAGCAAGCAGTGAACTACTGATTGAAACCACTGAGTCCAAGAGCTAACGTAGTGGCTTTTCTTGCATTGGCAAATCTTCAGTCCTTCGTTCCATAAATTTGCCAGAAACCAAGAGGCAAGTTGCAGACAAATTTCTAACACCGGCAAAAAATACTTTATGAAGGTGTTACTGCTGAGCTTTTGGTGGTACATTTAGAGAACATTCCTCAGCCAATGAATAGAAAACTGCGAAGATAATATCTCGTCTATCTGAACCAAGATGTTTGCAATACTAACTTTGTACCAAAGAACATTAGGCCACGCACTGTCGTACAAAATGGACTTGTTTTCTCTCAGCATATCTATTTTAAAACCTGCATGAAAAAGAAAAGAGGAAGCTTTGATATACTGACTTAAATTGCGTTAGGTTTAGGAATTTGGTCAAAACAATGCAGAGCCAAAGGTTTACAGGGACATTTAAAGCATAAATGCTATTCAGGCAGCGTTTGAACGCTCAAAGCAGTATAAAATTATTCTTTTTCTGCTACATGAAGACAGTTCATTTGGTTATTTCCCTGAGGATGTACTCAACATGATAAAAGAAAATCGATTATTTTCTTTCTTGGACTGATACTGTAAATGGTATAAGACAGAAGAGTTGAGAAAATGACGAGCTTATCTGACTATAAGATCGTTCAGATGTCGTCTGCTTGCATCGAAGCGAAGGGTAAATCACTACAATCCAAAATGGCTGCTTTTTCTTTCAATGAACGTGCACTCTGTGTTCAACCTTGGAAACAAGAGAGGAAATGTCAATAAATGAAGTAAATCTTCTTTTATTCAATAGAACAGTCTTGTAGTTGTACAATGTTGCTATTTTCAGACATATTACGTTGTATTCGTTAGCTTGAAATCAAGAGACTAGAGATATGCATTTTATAGCGGTGACTGGCTTTCTTTTCGCTTAGAAAATTTACGGCGCACAAATGTGTTAGTTCTGGGATTCTGGTGGTATATTGTATTTCGATCAATCTTGTTCTGAATTAGACCGTTTACCGGGAAAACGACCAACAAATAACAAAACTACGATGTACTTATCGGAAATCAGTCATTTCCTGTAGTCAACTTCCAGATTGCACTAGAACCCAAGAACTAACCCTGCAATCCAAAAAGATTTCTGTTACATTTGAATTTAAATTACCATACACTAGAACAAAAAAAATCATAAAATTGTAGCAAGGGTCAAACTGAACCATAACAATACATTTACCGTGATATCTATCTTAGTCAGAATTTTTAAATCAGACTTTGCAACAAGGTCAGATCGATCATACTTGTAAAATAAAGATAAAGTAAAACCTAGAATTTACCTTAAATTGGAGTTGATCGGAACATCAGGAAGCTGCTAAGGAGAGAACGGAGCTCCAAAGCTAAACACGGCTGCTCATAATGGTTACATTTCCTCTGGATACCCTTTTGATAGTCTGGTACCAAAAGGAGGGAGGAAAATATCAAAAAATATATTCAGTAAGTCTATCAGTTCGATAGTTAGAAACCGGCCATACAACATCGATAAATATCGCTTGCATTAACAAATTTCTTAATTATTAATGTCCAGTCTTGCCATAATTCAAAGCAAGTTTGTTCAAAATTGGTGCTATTCGTCAAGTAATTTCTGATTTCACGAAAATGTGAACAATCATGAAAACATGAGGATAAATGAACAATAGCAACAATGCAATTATAACTCAAATCTGCCTTTATGTCTGAAATTCTAACGAAGTATTTTGATATTACAACTTACCCGAAATCAATCCTGACGTAAAGGACAAGGATGGCTGTGTAACATCTGAACACAGTCGCTCCCAAAGTAAAACTGACTAAATTAAACTCCAATTAAAACCATCACGAGCGGTTACTTCAGCGATTGTATTGAAACAAACTGTTCCTGCATGAGAAAAGAATTTAAATGCTCAGGAAATATTATTGACTTAACTTTAAAAATGTTGATGTTAAGTCAGTCAGATCTTCATACCCTTAGCAACTCAGAGCATCGGAGCAATGGACAACAAGCCGGCCGGGTCTAAAACACAGGTCACATTCCACAGGTCAAGAGTAGAAATCCCTACTCTACTAATGAATAACTATGCCAAAAGTTTCCCCTCGATCAAAAACAACATTTTCGCAGAGTGCTAGGGCATAATTAGGGCTGGGAGAATCTTGGCGCTGTTTATTCATCTGTAGCACAGTGACCTGTACTCTGACCTGTACGTGGAATGTGACCTGTAGTTCAGACCCGCCGTGGACAACATAAAACAGGCACAAAAACGACGAACGAGAGAGCTAGTAAATTAACTTATTTCTAAAATGTGGTATTCAGTAAGAAGCTTTCAAACCTGCTATTCCGATGTGCTTGTCTAAACGAACTAAGCGAATTCTTTATTCCGAAAGTTTCACACCCTCCCAGTATTCAACAATTTCTTCGCTGTGTGGACGTAAAAAAACGCTCAACGAAATGGTTATACTAAACCACTAAACTGCGGAAAAGGGCAGGCGTAGCAAAACGAAGCGAAAAGCTAACAAGGTCGTGAAAAGAGAAAACGAAAGCGTATACTTATCTGCGAAGGGGAGTACATCGACGAAGATACTGGTTCACCTTCACATCACACGACGATTTCTGACACTAAAATGAACGGAATGTCCTTTGAGACTTCCTTATATACACGATTAAAATTCATTCCACCTACTAGAAAAGTGTTTGCTGCATCAGAATATTTCATTGAGATTTCTGTGCGTCCAACAATAGAGCATACAATGACATCAATAAAAAAAGTATCGAATAAAACACGCACTCAGTCGTCAGTTATTTTCTTCTAAAAAAGTACAGGTATTTCAAATGAAATTCGTTGAATAGTTTTCAAGAAGTTGACACTTGAAGTCCTTTGTGATATCACTAAAATCCCCAAGCAAAGACTGAACATGTGTCTTCGGGAGCTTGAAATTCATCGCCGCGTTTTAAATGCACAACGTGTCTTATTCTCAGTTGTGTTGGTATTTTACAGAGCCAAACCCTGAAAACTGAAGGTGTCAGGTATTTACCAAGATAGGCACGGAAGGCGTGCTCGGACTATTCGGTGACAACACTGGGTCTGTAAAATTGTGTAAAAGCAAAAAAAATATAACTTTATCAAAAATTATTCTGATAAATGTTTAAAGACTTAGGGACTATTACTAATCAGCACTTATCATGGAACCCACACATAGATTACGTTGTATCCAAGGACAACAGAATGCTTGGCTTGATTAAAAGGACTTGTAAAGGGCTAGATTACACTACGACCTTGCGTACTCTCTCTCTTCTCTCCGGGGACTACAATTGCCTCCGTAAAGATACTTTACGATGTATCGATACACTCATTGAATAAGTTATATGATTATTCTCAGTGGCAGATCCAATCTCTGTATGTACATGTGTTTGGATCTTTTTGTCCTTTACCGCAAGCCGTCATCTTGATTGCTGGTGAATTATGGTATGTAGCTGATTAAGATGTTTCATGATTGTGTCTTCCGCAAGAACAAAACACAGAAAGAAAGGAGAGAGTCCATGCGACTTGCCCCGTCAAATTACGCCCAGATCGGGAAAACGGACTCGAAGAGACGGATGAAATTTAGATTAATCTTTGTGCGATGATAGTGAAAATGGATCGGCAATACAGAAACGAATTTGTTACATTAATGGGAACCTCGTAACGAAGGAGCAGGGCATGAGCATGAGTACAAATCACTTGTTGATGTTTTAACAAATAAGACGTGGCAGGTTTAGAATGTAATGATTTAATCGGTGATTTAATTAATCCTGGTTACTGAGTCATACACTTAAATTGCACCAGTATCGTTCTCCCTGGGCCTAGAGGGAGCTTTTTGTCCACAAAAGAAAGATTAAAACCCCTTAAAGGTAAGCTAAGGTATAGTCCCTGTGCCTCATTGTCGATAAATAATTACTTTATTGCCTTTAAGGCATTATCGATCGTCTGGTTTCCCTTCCCGTTTCGCGCTTTTGGCAAGCTATACATGAATTGTTTACAATCTCTTGGTTCATCGAGTTTTAAAACTAAGCCTTTTCTTTCTGTGCTTTCATACATTGGGGATGTATTGTTTGAACTCCAAAATTATGTTGGATTTTCCCAGTACGTAAATATCATATCATAACAAAGAAGGATATACGCGACTTACAAGTGATCAATAGTACAAGGCATATTTCTAAACGAACTTTTGCCTCATTAACTTCGGTTTACACAATAAGTATCTCAGTGCCAATTTTTCTTCGTCTTTCATCATTTGATTAAGATCGAAATGAAACATCCACTTCGTCAAGTTCATTAATAATTGAACACACGCTAATGGAACACCAGGGAGGTCAAGCCGCCTGAGTTTGCCGTTTGGTCAGGCGTCTCGTTGATATCACTGTAGAGGCTTGCTTACGCGTAAAGCTAACCAGGTCTGACGAAGGCACGAGTTTCTTGCAAGATTTAATTTAGTTAGCGGAATAGTGATGTCTGAGTTTCTGCGGGATTTTTACGATTGGAAAAGACCACGATTGCTAGAAACTATCATAAGAAATAACTGATATTTTAATCGTGTCGCGATTTGAATTCTTTGGCCATTTTTCCAAGTTTCAGCGCTGTTTAATAAATTTCGCGCAAAATTAATATAATTAAGGCAACAAAGGGCTGGTCATGTCTTCAAATCACCTGTTAAAAGTTGAATACTACCGGCAGAAAGGTTATACGTGGCAAGTTTAGATTCATTGATTTAACCTTGGCTGGTAAGTTGATTAGATTATATCCTTGCCACGCTCAGAGAAAATAAGTTTTACGTCCGCAAAAGAAGGTTAAAAGGTATTAAAAGGTAAGAATAAATAAGGCTTGGCCTTGGTATAGTGCTCAGACATCGTAGAAAAATAAGTTTCGAGGTCTAGTTCGCCCTATCTATTTACCAAATTCGTTTATTTGGCTTTTTCTTTCTGTGTTGTCATATAAAAGATAAATACACTTGCTAATGAGCAAGTTTCAATTTCATTTTTGTCCTTTTGTCCATAAATACGGCTTTACCCATTAACCTTAATCTTTGACATACAGCTGTTCAAGGATATGTACACTACTTAACTTGCACGAGTGGTATTTCAACAGAAGAAAACTATTTCTCGCCAGGTTTTTCGTAGGTGTTATGTTCTTATAATTTTTGTCTTTTTATACAACCGTTTCGTTTTTATAAATCTGAATCGAAACGGGCAACTCATTAATTTGATTTACGATTATAAATGAGCCAGTGAAGTAGGGGAAAAGTTGTCTTCGACGTGCCAGAGACGCCCAAGAATGTTTTAATAGTTTTTTGCGCCCTGTTAGTTGCCGTCTCGCATTAGTTTTGCTGTGTTTTAGTGTTTAAAGGCCAAAACCTTACATCACACAGTCAACGATTACTTGAGTTACAGGTACATGTAAGGTAACCTGGAGTACAACTGGTTAAAAGTTCTAAACGTCGCACGGGACTGTAGCTCGTTAATAAATTCATCAGCAAAATTTCTTGATTACGTGTTATTTCCCTATTCCCCTAGAACTTGATCAGAAATGTACGTGAAAGATAGTTGTCTGGTGCCTTAATTGCCTTATTTCTCAACAGATTAAACAACGTCATTGCCTTAAAATGGCCTTGAAGATCTCTTTCTCCATGGTAAGAAAAATTTGACTCTGTTTAGTTTTCGTAATAACTGCTTATAAAATGGTAACATGTATACTGCATCTCAGTGTCTATCATGGGCCGTTCTTTATAATAATCTTACTTCTGATGGATATTTTGTCGGTTCTTACCTCAAGCATCGTAGATTGGAACTTTCAGATGTCTTTTACTGTTAGAGTAGATATTAGCAATTTAATAAAGTCTCTTTCGCTTCCTGGCCCCAATTATTCGTAGACTCGTATTTGTAATTAGCACATAATTTCCGGAGGTGAATATAAAAATTGGACGCTATCATTCACCGCCCTAGTATACGGTAGGCGAAGAATATAAGCTTGGTTACTAAGCTTTGGTCTGAATGATACTGATGTGAGTATTCCTGGGCAGAGGTAAAATGCTAGGTATAAAGCGCCTGTTATGCCAATTACAACCAATTTGCTCTTGTCAGAACTGAGACGACCACAAAATTGTTCAAAATTGTTAAAATCAACAACGGGATTAAGAATTACAAATTTATGAATTACAAATTTAAGATTACAAATTAATGAAGTCTGTTTAACCTCGCACGTAGAAGCCAGACCACCCCCCTAATGTTTCATGAAGGCTATATTTGCTTGGTTTATATATTTCTGAACCAAGTTTGGCAGATGAGCTTTCTTTGTTCTCCAGTTTATTTCAATTTGGAAGTTGTGACAAAATGTCAGATTATGACGTCATAATTGATGACGTCACCAAAACGTGCTATAATTTTTTTGCAAAATCTGATAAAAAGATTATGTCATTGGAAAGGCCTTGACTTGAGGAGTAAAATGCCGGAAACCGTTTTTTGCTATGATGATTATTTTTCGAGATATGGTAAGTTGTCTCCCCCGAAATTTGCTTAACCATACTGTCTTTCTTAAGTCAGTCTCTCTGGTTTATTTTTTTCAGTTTTATTCTAGGAGGGCTAATAATCTAGAAAAATAGAAAGCTTGATATTGTCAAAAATCGTATGGATTTAGAAATTTGATTTTCGGCTTTGTTAGGATGGTATTAACAGTAAAAAAACGGGTGACGTCACAGGTTATGACGTAACAAAACTAATTTTAACGCAAAACACTAGAGGGATAATTTTTTATTCCGATTTTCTTCTTTATTTTTGCTTTAGTCATCTGGCACATCACATGTGCAACATAGCTGCATTTGCTGGAACAAAATTACGGCTCCAATTTGGGGATTTTTCTCAAGGGGGGGACCCCATATTTTGCAGAATTATTTTTCATATTTAAAAATGCCATATTTCATTTAATTTTTGTGATATGGACAAAATTTTTTCAGGTTTCAACTCCCCTTGATGTGGCCTTTCGAACACATTGTAAAAAAAAATGCATATTAAAAACTTCAAAAGTGGCAAAAACATGACGTCATCACTGTGACGTCACAACTTTGACATTTACTGACATTTTTCACATAAATATAATTGGCAATAGGTCTCCTGCTCATCTGCCAAGTTTGGTGTACAAAGAGTCAATACTTTTTAAGTAATGTGAAATAATGTGAAATACCCAAGAACTGACGAAACATTTGGGGGGTGGTTTGGCCCCCACGACTCGTGGTGTTTTTTAACTACACGTATGCTGAGTAGCAACTAAGTTATGCTTCTATTTCAACATGGTTGAAACAGCAAGCCGCACTTTAGATAGCCTGTTCCAAAGGACCGCACCACTATAGCTAAAGCTATCATTTCTTGTTTCCTGTGATTTGATCTTGGCTCTGTGGTTTTTTCTCGTTTTTTCACACAGTGCGTTTGGCTTCTGTACGGCTTTCTTGTGGTCATTCCGCAAGTGAACAGTATCGAGTGCTACAAAGGCAGGCTTGAAGTCGTGAATTGCCCTGACAAGTGCCAGATGATGACTCTATCATCCAGTAATCACGATGACGTAATTGACAGGGATTGCGGCACTAGAAGGCGCGGTGATATAGATATAATCTGTGAACAATTTAGCGAAGAGTACGAAAGCAAAGGCTACGAAGATCGCAGATGTAGAAGGACTCTTTGCACCAGTGATCGGTGTAATACACCAGGTAAGGGCGATGACTGAAACATTCAAGTATAGCATTAACACGCTGTCATCACAGCTGTAAGCTTTAGGAACTACCAATATATTCCAGTTAGGCATACTGTGAAAATCTTAAGAAAGGTTATATAATAGTCTCGCATTTTGATTGGTTCTTACTTATGATCTATTGATCTTTAGTGACGTCCTTGACATTTGTTTTATAAAGTAATCGCGATTTTTGACGAAATCTGTGATGGGTAAACTATATTCAAAATTATCTCCTTTGATGTCTTCAACGTGACACGCTTACATCTTAAACGTGACACGCTTACGTCGTATGACCTGAAAATGGACCATCATTCCCCGAAAAGCCACCATCTTAAATTTAATTTCTCGACTTTTCCATGACATCGCAAACCACCAATGAGAGACTCAAAGAAAACAAAACCCATGAAGGGAAAATTATGTTAAAATTATTCTTGATATTAAATATATTAAAACGCACGAAATTGCATGAAAGTTAAAAAAAGTATGGTATTAACCTCTCCACAGGCTACAACGGCCCTACCATCCCCGGAAAAAGAAAAGACGAGGGAAGACCTGGAAAAGACAAAACACATGACTAGAGTAACCGAGATCAAGAATGAAAATTGCCTTCAGCGAATGCGACGAAGCAATACGAAGACAAATGTTGTTCCAATCTCTACTTTGTTACTAATGACAAAGATATTTAATACCACTGAGTATTCTGTAAAAGATACTCTTAAAGAAAAACATGATTGACATTTTGTGACCTTGATGCTCCATTTTAAATAACTTTGTTTTCTTTTTCTTTCTTTCTTGTCGCAAAACTTGAAAATAACGTTTATTGCCATCATATTTCTCTCCAGATAACGAGACAAACTAGCGTTAATAAAGAGTGAAAAAAACTTTATTCTTCCTCTTAAAGTGAATTTGGGCTGCTTCTCCAGAAGACCTTTGTGCCTTTAAGGGCACTTCGGCTGTAAGGATCGACTAAGGTCATGCAAGATAGAAAAAAACCGATTTTCCCAAACTTTGCCAGAAAAAAGGCCTGGGTGAACTAGTTCTAAAAATATAAGTTTCAGGTCGCTTAGATTTTTATGTAATTTTTTGCAATTTTTTTCCTATTTTGCGCTCGCCACGGCCTAATTTGACACCGAAATCGGGCATTTTTAGGAGGCTCCCGTTTAAAAAGTGAAAACGTTCTAGAAAAGATTAACCCAGGAAATCAAAAGACCTTATTTCTTCTGCTTATTCGCGGTATAAAATGTAAATGAAAGTTTAAGGTGAATTTTCCACGAATTTTTTTAAATTTACGCTTCGCGACAGAGCTTACCAACTCTGAATTTAGACGAAATTCCATGCTCAAAAAAGCACTGTGGTACATGGCTTCACCCAACGAGACTATACTCTGGGCAAGAACAATCATTTCAACTACACGTCTGGCGAAAAAAAATTGGGGTAAATTAATCGGCGAATTCTGAGAATATTTTCAAAAAGGTCACTTGAGCGATATGAGCGACCCTTTGACCTTTTATTTCATTCGGCCGCTCTTGATTTGACTTTCATTCGTCGGAATACACGTTTCTTTGCTTTTGTATGCTTTTCTGACATATCCTCAAGTAGAAGAAGCTAGGATTTTGAATTTGGAGGCATCTACCGGCCATAAAATAAGAACAGCTGGCGTATTTTTGAAATTTGACCCACTTCGCATTTAGATCGACGGTTACGTTATAAAGCTCGAGTTGATCGCCGAATTGCACGTTTAAAATTCGCTTTTAGAAAATAAACCCCGGCGCGCGCATGGTGCTTAAACCGAAAAAACGCATTAGAAACGATTAGAAGCACTTTATCTCCATTTCGAAGAATGCTGTGTTTTAAAACTTTTTACGTCATAATTTTTCCTCGAGCTTTGGAAAAATAAACTCGTTCGCCCTACGGAAAGAACCTGTTGATAGGCTAACCTGGTTAGAGGTTACGTTGAAAAACGTTTTCTGAAGCTTTAACCTTAATATCTACAGTAAAGAGAAGACAATACAAGATCTGATAGGAGGTTTTATTTTTTCTCAGCATTAATCAATCAGAACCTGCAGGTTAAGAAGCCTCGTAATGAAGTCTTTTGTATCCAGTCTACAACATCTCCTGAGATCTCCATAACCTGAAAATAACACAATTGAAGGTATTAGAATTTAGCCATTAGAAGTCCTACTGCTGTAGTTACAGAGTAACAGAAATAGAGGTAACAAGGAAAATTTTGCTCTTTCTTTGTTCGTTGGGCTGTATCGAAGAATCGAAATGACTTTAGCCGAGCAGCAAGCAGGGCACTGATGCAAATTAACATACATGTTAAAAGTTCCATAGTCTTCTTTTTAGTTTACAAGACGGGTGCGAGGATTGGAGGAAAGCAGTGATTGCCCTTGAGATCATGCCATTAAGCCTCTCTTTCTTCAGTTTATTGAATTTAAAATAAACGTTTAGTCTTTTTATTGTTAGCTGGGGGTGGGGAATTCCTCACACCAAAGAGAACTTCTGAAAGTTAGATTGATAACAAAGATCATTCTTGTTTAGTTATATGTCGGATGCACTGAAAATGAGCTGATGATGAAGAGATTTTGAATAAGCACACCTACCATTAGCATTTGCCACAGGTCTTTGGGCAGTTCTTTGACATGAAGTCCACATGGCTGTGTTGGCAATAACCTTTTTGTGCCCAGTATGAACAACTCGAGTTTTTATCCTTGCAACCTAGAAGAAAGAAAGATAGATAGGCATAAACATGTGCATGTAAACCAAGAAAAATAATATATTATTTCTCAGGAAAGGCATAATACAGATATAACGGTTTGAGTAAAAAAAGTATAAACCAACTGCATCTGAATCTATCAGTTACAGGAATGAATCCTGTCCAAAAATAAAGTGGACCTTCCAGCGTCAGTTAATTTGTAATTCTTTTAGCCTATTATTGAAAGGTGCAGTAAAACAGCGGTGACAGAACGTACGAATTATAAAAAAACATCATAGTTAATATAGGGGATTGGTTATGAAGCCCGGCAAACATCAAGGGAGCAAACAAAGATGCCAAGATTTATGCTGGATGGTCCACGACCGTGCACAATCTTTTGCTTTGCGCTCATACACTATCCATGAATTACGTAACCAAAACGTTTCTATTGGTTAGTTCCTCCGTCAGTAGTAAACAACTATTTTGTTCTGTGCACGGTCAAGACCAAAGAAGCGAACAAAAACATACAACAAAGAACTTTGTCGGGTTTCATAATCATTCCCGTCTATTCACTATGAAAACATCAAATAAAATATAACATGCCACCTAATTAATTAGCATAACCCAAGTTAGGCCTGTATGAAAAAAGTTCCTTATGATCCCGTGACGGGTTGTCTCTTTATGTAACAACGCTTTTCATGTTTTTATGAAAAACCATACTTTTCTTTAAAGTGCCAATTTCTGCCAGATATTTCTACGGTTTAAATGCACACAGGCAAGTGGCATGGTAAATAACTGAACATGTCGAGGAAAAGGTTGTTGTTATTCATCGTGGTGGATGCAATAATAAAGTGTATTATCGTTTGTCTCACGATGTAGTCACTTGAGATGTAGATCGCGACGTTTCGACTGCTTACTGCTGGTCTTCTTCAGGCGATAAGGTCGACTGATTGCACGGTATCATTTATATCACAAAGGTCGGCTGTGATATAAATGATACCGTGCAATCAGTCGACCGTAACGCCTGAAGAAGACTAGCAGTAAGCAGTCGAAACGTCGCGATCTACATCTCAAGTGACTACATCGTGAGACAAACGATAATACACTTTATTATAACTGAACATATTATTATTTCGATTTTTTGGGTCACATAAACCATATCAACTAATGAAGAATCCAGTTGAAAGTGGTAGTTGCTGCATGCTAAAGGGTCTGTTGAGTTAATTGAGTCTATGACCTATGTTGCACAAAACGAATTAAACTTAATCTTAATCCAATTTCTCAGAAATGAATTTTAAAAGTTTAAAAATACTATGAAGGAGTTGATTTTGAAGGTGGATCATAACTTTAACGATATTAAGTTAAGGAGATTTGTACTGAGCTCTAAAGGCAATCTTCCTAATTCATTTTTAGATCCTATGTTTGCTGAACATACAACCTGGTGGAGCAGTGTATTTTTGTCTTCCCTAACGGAGGCTAAGTTAAATTCCTGGTGAACATCTAGCCCTCATCAGTCTGTTACAGAGAGATGCACCGAAATATCAACCAAGCATTTGGTGAAACTTACTCTCACCACCCCCTCCTCCGCCCCCTTCCCCTCCTCCTCCACTGCATTTGTACAACAGATTCATCTGCTTCACGTCTATCTCTGATGGGCCTTTTTTGTTACTTAGAGTAACCTAAAAACAAGGCAAGAGAGAGGACAAATAAAGATTGTTGTTGTTGTTGTTGATGTTGTATAATGAGACACACTTAACCACTGAATTATCAAATTTCAAGGTTTGATTCTGGGTCTTACTCCTTGTTTCTTGGCTACAATGGTCGGTCTTCCGTTTGCGCTGAAGGCGTAACTCTGGTAGTGCATCACACTCCTGTAGTCGTACGGAGTGCCAAGAGAATCAATTGTGGAGCGTGGGTACTTCTTGAAAGCATACTCAAATCCTGAATGAAATTTAAAAAATGCTCGGAGTTAAGCCATACTTTTATTTAGTGAGGAAGGTGGTCTTATCATTTTGCTGGAAGCTTCCGAGGCCCTGGATACAAGCAAACCAGACTACTAGCAAGAGTTTCGCATGCCAGCTGTCCTGAGCACAAATACTTTTTTGCCTACCATTTGGCATTCATGATCAGCCCATTTGTGGTTTTCAACGTTATTTTTATTCCCGTTGTTCAAAATCTGTTTAGTTGGCAATGAGAGCCTGTGCAAATTTTCTAATTAATTACAACAACGATACTTATCGTAGTTAGATTTTCACTTGCTGTGGTGCTGCCCCAGTTGTTCGGATAAATCGCTATCCAATGGATAAGTTTTAACAAAACCAACCACGCTAACCGCTGGATAGTGATTTACCGGTGGATTGTGTTATCCACCTTTCGAACAACCCGGCGCTTTAGTGGTGGGTTCGGCACACGAACTTATAAAAAACGTTCTTGACGAGTAAATCACTTCTTGCTCTTCAATCTGTAAAATTGTGCGACATCAGGTGGAGTTGCTTGTGGCGCTTATTTAATATCCATAGATGGGACACTTAACTATGTTTTTATACCTACCTTTCTGAATGTTTTCCCAGTTGATTATCACGTAATCGTCGCGATCAGGACGGGACTGTTCATGATAGAATCCCAGGGCATGACCTGAGAACAACAGCATCATCAATAAAACAACAACAACGTGAGGAAAAACTGACTGCAATTTAGGTGGGAAATGTTTATCCCTTTAATCAGAGCGCATTCACGACACACTGGAGAGAAGGTGCGAGAAGGTGCATTTACAGTGCTTTATTGTAAGGGTTACCATAGAATTTCAAATGGGTCAAACAACGTAAATAACAACAGAAACATGCGTACTTATTTCTTGTGAGAGAGAATGTATTCTCTTGGTGATAATGTGTTATCTTATCTTATTAGTGTACCCTGTTTCATAAAATCAGTCATACAAACCCACCAATCTCATGTGCAACAGTGCGCGAGTTCCAGCATCCACTGGCAAGAGAAACCATCTGTCTTCTTCCTGTCCGTCCCACATATGACGTGCATCTGGCAAATAATTGAAGATTAACCCCAACGAATTGAAAGCAATCACAAGAAAAGTCGAAAGTCAGATATTTTCTTTATTTGACTTCTGAACGAGGCAGGCCGAATATGTGGCTGAGCCCAATAATGGTGTTGAATTTATGTACAAATTGGTGCCACTTTAATGCTTACCCTGAGCCAATGTGAAAGTAGGCATAAGCGCTCTCAGTTGTCCTTTTCTTGAACCGCACACACGTTTGAGTTCTCCACAAACTCATGGCACCATCGATTGCTGACATAGCTCTTGAACTGCTCTCTATTAGTAATGATTGAAACGCGTACATTCGATAAATTTGCAAGCATTAGGAAGATGGTAAATGTTTACAGCATGCAGCTTACAATCAGTATCAATCCGCACTTACATTGTAAAATCTGGTTGAGGCTACTGGTAGCTACTGGTATACAATAAAATTCTGCATTATAAGCCATGGCACATACAACTTCAGAAGGGTTTTTGCGTGGTGTTATAAACGGGAGGTGGTGGTGAAACGTTTTAAAAGACATGTTATGAAGTTAGCCTATAAAACTAACATCTAGCTGCTGTGTCAAAAGACATTTATTACTAAGACGGTTGATAATAGATTCGAATTTTTAATATATTTTTTATTGATTTTTGGTTGATGAAGCCAAAAGCATAGATTTATCTAGCTAATTAAGTACTGCCGTGTACTACAGCACCAAACATTGGCTAGATTTATTTTTTATTATTATTTTTTACCATTAAGTTGGCAAGTTATTTAAGTTAATGTGCAATATTACATTGCTAATTCGATCGAAATTAGAGTCATACTTTTTTGATGCTCTTTACCTATTAATCTAACAAACAATCAATTGAGAAAAGTACAAGATGCTTCCGAGATTCAGTAAACGTTTGAAGTTGACCTACAGTGGCATGTTGGATGATTAAATGGGCGATTCTATTGAGGCGAAAACTTGGAACAAAAAAAAAAATACAGTAGCTCAAGGCTTCAATCGAATCGTCCATTTAACCTCTCTGCTAGAGACAAAAAGTTTGATTTATAAATAATCTTCGGTCTTTGATAAAAACTTTGAAATGAGTTCCACAAAACGGATTGATTACTACCGATTGCTGGATCCAACTGATAGACAAGAACCGCCCCAGGCCATAGATTCTTGCGAATTGACGCGCGGCCCAGTCCAGCCTTACTGACGTCTTCTCCGAGCATGGCAGCCATTCTTTGGGCGTCGGTAAGGATCATGTCGCCTTCGAACAAGTTTTTGTCTCCAAGGGCAATGTTTTCTTAACAGAAAAGTGCCCAGTTAGTATGGTCGGTTAATGCTGAAATCAATTATTGCCTTCACTTGTTCTACCTATACTCTTAATTTCGTTGATTAGATTAAATTGAAAGATTATTGTCATGACACATAGGGGCTTGATCTTATATCGTACCTTCTGGTCGATGCAAGTTAGCGTGAGTTGTACAGACCAAGAACAATAAGACTACCTTCCAAGGAGCCATTTTTCTCGCTTCCCCAGAGCACGAAAAAGAATCGGCTCACCAGTTTATATAGATAGCTGCTTCCATTCAAGCAGAAAAGATTAATATTTAACCAGCTTGTTGAACTTTCCTTTTTAATTTTCTACTTCAAACACAGCAGTTTTCCACTTAAGAATAGTTTACGTTAAAGTGACTTTTGTCGTGTCGTTTGTCATGAAACACATGAAAAAGTTTCAATAGAGAACACGCAGTATTTACTCACAATTATAAGAATTCAAAACAATTCTTGTTTATCTAGTTCAGTTGCTATATAAATACTATTTGCGTATCGTATTGCGATCGTTTAAGTTGAAAAGTCAAAAGACAAAAAAGCAATCAGGCTCAAAAATGTACTAATTACATATTAAAAATATAACATATCGCTATCAGAGGGTCTACCGTGGGATAACTGATCATTATTATACAGCTAGTATTTAAGTGAAAAATTTAAACACAGTATGTCCAAGTTTCCTTTTATCTGGCAAGCAGTTGGCTTCACTATGGAACCTCTACTCAGCACCATTCTGTATCCGTTATTATACATTTTTAGCACCTGAAAGGCTGCTCAATTATCACAGCTGTCACTTCCCTGGTATTCTACAAACCTTTTATCTCGTGTTTACAATAAAACGACATCGGATTAAAGAATTAAAATTTAAGACGAAATCCGATAGGAAATCGAGCAATTTCAGCTTTCAGTGGACAAAAACCTTGTACCAGAAAAATTCCAAGTACATTACAGTCCTTTTTTGCATTTTCTAAATGCTAAAGATATAAATATTTGCCTGAAATGACACCAAAAACAATTTCCCGTGGGAAGTCAAGGAAATAAGTTTCAAAGTTCAGAGAAATTGTACAAACACAGGTAAAATTTCATCATCAGCTTCATTTCACCAGTATTTTCAGGTGTTCCATATGAACTTCAACTCTTGTTTTCGATATTTGGTGTTGTTAGAAATGATTTCTTATCAGAAGAAAGTTGAAACAGTCGCATAGAAATTTGCAATAAAAGTTAAATAATATTGGTGCAAAGTGTTTGTCCACAAGTTACTCGAACTTCTGGTGGATTCCCTCTTAAAGTTTCTGCCACGTTAGCATGCAGTCGTCCTTGATATTGAAGACACCCTAATCTATTGAAAACATTCAATTCAATTCACGACTATCTCATTACGCATTATTTTTTGAACTCGAGCCATCGTCGTGATTTCCAGCCAACCACACCTTTGTTTGTATGCTCAAAAATAAAAAAAAACTGTGAAAAATCGTGCACTGTTTTTTTACAGGTAAATGATATTATTTTAAGCCATTAATGGTAGTGGTGAACTTGTTCCGTAAGACTCCCGGCAAGGCATTCTTGGTGGGAATGTGACATGTACTCAGGAAGATTATTGTCTAAATTTTACCACGAGTCTCTTTTGTCTGGTGTGAGACCTTTTAAACCGAAACGAGCGAGAAGGCGCGGTCTCCTCGCTCCCCTCCCCCACCTCCCATTATCAACAAAGAAAGCTATTGACTTTCGTGTGAAAAGCTTTAATTCGCAACGTGTGTATAGCAGTGAAGAGCTTTTCTTAAAAAATTAATCAAGTATTATAGGATTTTGATGTTTTTAACCGTGCGAAACGTTCCCCTGTGGTAAATCTACAAAACTAAAGCGACAAATCGAATAGAAAAGCGGAAGATAAACAGAAGACCGTTTCAGACATCTGTAAAGATCAAAGCACTTGGATATGATTCGTAAGTTTTCCGTTTGCTCTTTACATTTTTGACATAACTAATACGAGCAACAGAAACTAATAGAGTGTAATTTTTAGAAGTTACCCGCTTTGACTGTAATCTAGGGCCGAAAGGGAAGGCAATAACAATCACAACATTGATGAGTTGTATCCATTTTTGAATGATAAAAACCTGGATTGAAAAATGTGTATATGTAATAGGACTACTTGCTGTCCAATTTGGAAATAATTAGATGAGAAAAATTCCGAGGACTGCCAAATTGGACGAGGCCGTAGGCCGAGTCGAATTTAGCAGTCCGAGGAATTTTTTGAATCCAGTTATTTCCAAATTGGACAAACATGTAGTCCTATTACCTATTAATTATATAGCATCCAAAAACAGACGAACAAGGCAAAAATCAAGTCTACAGCTTTTTCACTTCGCTATGCTCAGCACGCCATAGGTCAAACACTTTCACCCGGGTTTTTCTGCTTCTTTGAGACAGTGCTCTTGTTCTGATCATTCTCCCTCATCTCGGGTAAATCGTAGCATCTATCTCTGGAAACCCAGCTGAAGACTCCATTTGAAAGTTTGAGACGTTACAAAAGTGGAGAGAAAAGTCGGGAAATTCCGCCATTATCAAAACATAACAAAACTTAGCGAGCTACAATCGTTCGCTGACGTTTGATTGCAGTGATAAGAGCTGCAACCTGACTGGCCAATACTCGGTTCTTTTATTTTTCTTGACATTTGATTGGTTTATGGACTGTATCCAGATTTTTCTTAAATTGGACAGTTTGTTCAAAGCTTAACTAAACGTTCGAGCAAAAACTATCAACTTTATTTTAACTTTGGACAGTTGGCAAAAGTTAATAAAAATAGGTTTGTTGGCAATATTGGATTTTGATGCAGCTGTATAATTATAGACGGGAAACGGACAGGGGAATTGAGGAGAATTCGAATGCGGCTAATATTACGGTAATGTAATTAAATATAAACACAGCGAAATAATATCATAAAATGCGTTGATGGAAAGAAAACAAGAAAAATAGGCATTGCACCCACTCTTACTTGGAAAAAAAAATAACAACAAGGGATCATGAAAAATCTTACAACACTGGGTATTTTTAGCGGGTCACCTATCCAACACTCTTTGCATTTGTGACAGATACAGATGACACTATTCTTTAGAGGTGTTAACTTTCAGGGATGTTTGTTGCTGTGTTGCTAGGAAAAAAACACACTTCTGTCTGTATAGATGTAGACCTTTCGAAATTCAAAACTTGAAGAAAGGCAAATCATCGTTGAAGTGGTTGGGTATTAAGGTAAGGTAAGGTAAGGTAAGGTAAGGTAAGGTCAAGAACGTCAAGAACACGGGGAGTGGTTGCCCAAGTCTCCCGAGCCAGGGGCTCATGATAAAAGTGTTTGACATACATGTTAAAAAAAAAGATTTAAAAACTATATATTAAAAAATACAAAATTATCATACTATTAATATCTTAAAAAATATGCGTTAAAAATACAATATTAAAAAACGATAAAAATACAACATGTCTATAAAGGAATCATTTAAGACAAGAACTGCATTGGCAGCCACCAAAGTTTGTTGTATTAAGATGATTGATAAAAGCTGGAACGTTTGCTGCATTTTTTGCTGCCGGCGGTAACTGATTCCAAATTCTAGAGATGATATAAGAATACGAGCCGTGGAAGAATCTACTATTGTAAGGGCGTTGTTCTACGTTTAGCCCGCTGCTTCTAAGATTGTATGGCGTGACCCGGGGCTTGAATAAGTTGGTGATATAACGTGGGCCATTTTCTTTAAAACACTTAAAAAATATTATCAGAGATTGTTCAATACGTCTATGTTCTAGCGTTCTCATGCCCAGCGGTTTGAGTAATGACTCATAATTAGAAGTTTTCCCCGTGTTCATTACTGTTCGTAGACCGTAGTAGTTAGCGTCTTCCACTTTTTTGTTGAGCGTTTTACCTATACCAATCAGTAAAGAATTACAATACTCAAAATGCGGTATTATAAAGCTCCTGTATAAAAGTAATAAAGTATCTATGGGTACTAAGCGCTTGAGGCGACGAAGTGCGGCAATCTTAGCGTATACTCTTTTCAAGGAAGACAAAAAATGCGCAATCAAACAGCAGTATGCGGTTGGCGTCACAGTAGCACCTCGATACAGTCAATCTATTTTAGGGCTTTCCACAAGTTGCTCGGCAACCTTTTGGCAACTTCTTGTATTGCGAGCAACTTTTTTCGTTTCGTGTAACTTTTTGCATTCTGAATGATTTCTAGTTTTCTACGAATTCTGAGAAATCGGAGCAGCTTTTAGAGCTTAAGAGGCTGTCTATGTAAGAACCGACCACTGATTTTACTTCGAAAATTCGATTTTTCTAATAACCTGGGATTTCGAAGCCCTTACCTAGTCAATCACTAAAATGAGTTTTATTTCATTAAAAATTCCAATTGAAGTTTTCTAGGATTGATTGAAGTTCGGTCCGCTCGACACAAGTTTCATGCCCGCCGAAACTGGAAAAATAGCACATATTGCCGGCGCTCTAAAAAGAAATAATATTCGCTAAAAAGTCCCAATTCTTTTTTTCAACTATAGATATATCATAGCAGTTTGTTTAGCCATGTTGTAATTATAATTCAATGTTGTTCCTTCTACGGTTACAAGAAGATTTTCTACCCGTTAAATCGAGTTTTGAACCAAACGCGAAAATAGCTCTACTTTGAAGGCACGTTTTAAAAACGTGGCGCCTGTTTGAAACTGCTGAACTACATGAATTGAAAGTATAAATGTCCCTTAATTTAAAACAATAGTAAAATTTGTCTGCCCACTAGGTTTTCAAAACTAAAAACCGCTTAAAGTTCAGGAAATTTTGAAAATATTCTAGTGAGTAACTAACACACTCGCCTTCGTAAAGTGCTCCGATAAATTTCCGTAAATCTCTTACCTGGCTTCAAGATTAAAGTTTTGGTCCTTTGTAGGGATCCTTGAAACCTAGGTAACATTAAAACTGCCAACTTTTATAAGTGTACCTTAGTACACTTATAAAAAAGATTATTTGTCCACACACGCTTTTTTTTTTACTGTAAATTTTGCTATATTTAATGCGAAGTGAAGTAAAGTTTTCATCCATGATTCCTTCTTTCGTCACTTTTTCAAGTTATTCATTCAACAACAAAATTTAATATTCAAAGGTAAATGGTAATGGGTGGCGGGTAGTAGGTGGTCATATTTCACCACGGTTGTAATAAGATCGCACGACGCTGAATAATTCTGTGTCGATTCTGTGCACGTAAGGATTGGTATGATTGTCGCTGACTGCGCCCTCTAAGAAATGAGTTTCGACCACGAGCTAAGTTTTATAAACTCATTACTATTAAAACAAAAAAGTGTCGTCATAACTTCAGAGTAACCTGTCTACGTATTGAATTTTTTCTTAACATTCAATTATGCCTTTCATTTGGGAGCATGTGAGCGTGTGCACAACATCTGTATCGAATGTTACGAATGCTATTCAACTTTAAGACAACAAATTAGCATTTTACTATCTACTGGTCGAGATTACAATGCCGAAAACGACACGTTCAAAATCGAAGAACATGCATATCGTTAGACAATATAAATAAAAACAGTCCGATACATATTGAGTCGCCGGTTTAGAAACGACTGCTCCCAACGCGTTAGTAAATTGTCCGGCATTTGCCATTCTTTTTTCGGATAACCACAAATGGCAAATGCCCCGCGACAAGGCCAGCCAATATCTAGCCTGCTTGGCAGGCGTTCAAGGCGGAGAGATAGTGGTAAATGAGAAACGCGATGCATGATCGGGGAAAAGTATCCCCCCCCCCCCCCCCCCCCAACCTCAGTTAAATATGCAACTGCCAAGTAAGCAGCGGAATGTCTAGCTGTCAAAATGATCGAATCAAAACTGCGCCACTCTTTGTTTTGGCGGTTTGACACCTTTGTAATTTATAGTAAAAGTTTTGCTCGTGAGGTTTTTTTGGCTCATTTCTATTTGCAAGATATGTTTTGAAGTCTAAACTTGTTCACGCTAGAAGGGACTTAAATTTTCCGCAATGGTGTTGACTGATATTTGTTATTTGCCGGCTTGAAGGTCCGTATACAGTCAACTGTCGCCTTACGGACATCCCGCTATTACGGTCTCTCGCCATTTAAATACGGACACTAAACGACGTCTAGTCTGGTTAATGTGAAAATATCTTGTAAGTCTTGTAAGTCTTGTAAATACATGTATTAGTTACTGTCAACGGTTGGTTAGGCTCTATTGTTATGAAAGAGAATGTTTACTGATTCATGTTCTTTTTTGTTGGAATTAAAGTTTTTGTAAATTGATTGGAAATAATGCGTTTTGGTCCCCCTACCTAACCAAATTCCAGTGACCAGTGACCAGTGACCAGTGACTAGTCACCAGCTACCAGTATTTTAGACACGCCACATGTAGACTCCTCTTGAAAGGTTTGTAGAAGCACTCTTTTGGACAACTCTCGGCACACATACATGTATGAACAGTAACGGTGATTCGGGAATCACCTGTTGTAAACACAAAATGGCCGTGGCATTTGTCAATCCTTCCTTGGCTTCCCGAATCACCGTTTACTGTTCATACATGTATGTGTATCAATTAATATACAGACGCACGGCAACATGGAATCTATTTGTCAACTTGAATCAATCAATCAATCAACTTTATTTAGAGAGGGTGACACACGACAGTATGAACTGATAAACTAGTGGCCCTCTGTGCTAAAAATCTACGAGTAATTACAAAATAACTAAGTATGGTACTAAGTATGAACAATAAAATGTTGCAATCTGCAAAAAGTTACAATAAAATGTTGATCTTTCAGTATGCCTTCAAGGCTCGGGTTGTGTATACAATCTTAAGAAAAATCAAGTCCGAAAGGATACATACGCCACGAAAGAGTTGCAAAATGCATCTGCTGTATACCTCAACAACAACAACAACAACAACAACAACAACAACAATCCTTTATTTGCGCACGAGGTACTCAATACATAGACAATTAACAAGATAGTATAAGTTTGACTTTCGAAACATGGTAAAACTTGTAGCTTTAACAACCGTATCCTGTTCATCTTCCTTCGTCTGTTCTTAGGTTTCCAACAACAACAAATACAGCAAAACAACAAAAGTTAATATTTGAAATAACCTAAGAGTTAAAAATGCCAGGCAGCGTGAGCCAAGAGAAAAGAGATTTTACATGTTTACGTCAGGAACACAAAACAAACAAACATAGAAATACAGACCAAAAAAAAATACTAATAACGACGATCTTATACAAAGGATGTTTGTGTCCAGGGTAATTCCGGAGCCGTGTGGAAAAGGTCTGAAAAGACTCTTCCCACCGTCCTCGTAAACGTTCGTGGCTTCAACCTTTTTTTTTTTTTTGATTTGCCGTCCCACCTCAACCGACTCTGGCTCCGAGCATACTATTAATAGTTAATGTGACATCAAATGTATAATTGAATCGCAATATTTATCAAAATCTGGGATGGGCAAACTATGTTCAAAATTATATCCTTCGATGTCTTCAACGTGACACGCTTACATCTTAAAGGTGACACGCTTACGTCGTATGACGTGAAAATGGACCATCATTCCTCGAAAAGCCACCATCTTGAATTCAATTTCTTGATTTTTCCGTGACATCACAAAACCACCGATGAGAGACTCAAAGAAAACAAAACTCATGAAGAGAAAATTATGCTAAAATTATTCTTTATATTAGATATATTGAAACGCACGTAATTGCATGAAAGTTTAAAAAAAGGACGGTATTAACCTCTCCACAGGCTACAACGGCCCTACCATCCCCGGAAAAAGAAAAGACGAGGGAAGACCTGGAAAAGGCAAAACACATGACAAGAGTAACCGAGATCAAGAATGAAAATTGCCTTCAGCGAATGCGACGAAGCAATATGAAGATAACTGTTGTTCCAATCTCTACTTTGTTACTAATGACAAAGGTATTTGATACAACTGAGTATTCTGTAAAAGATACTATTAAAGAAAAATACGATTGACATTTTGCGACCTTGATGCTCCATTTAAAAACATTTTTGTTTTCTTTTTCTTTCATAAAATTATGCCGAAAAAACGCATTAGAAACGATTAGAAACGCTTTATCTCCATTTCGAGTAATGCTGTGTTGTAAAAGAACGTCTGGCCGCGTTATCCTGTCAAACGTTTTCCTCGAGCTTTGGAAATATAAACTCGTTTGCCCCACGGAAGGAACCTGCCGATAGGCTAACCTGGTTAGAGAATACGTAGAAAAACGTTTTCTGAGGCTTTAACCTTGTTATCTTCAGAACAAAGAAGACAGGACAAGATCTGACAGAGGGTTTTTTTTTTTTTTCTCAGCATTAATCAACCATAATTTACAGGTTAACAAGCTTCATAATGAAGTCTTTTATATCCTGTCTACGGCATCTCCTGAGATCTCCATAACCTGAAAATAGCACAATTGAAGGAATTAAAATTTAGCCGTTAGAATTCCAACTGCTGTAGTTACAGAGTAACAGAAATACAGGCAACAAGGAGAGTTTGGATCTTTGTTTGTTCGTTGGGTTGCGTCGAAGAATGGAAGTGACTCTAGCCGAGCAGCGAACAAGGCACTGTTTCAAGTTGACATACATGTTAAAAGTTCCATATTCTTCTTTTTAAAGAGCTTTTATAGTTTATAAGACGGGTGTGAGGATTGGAGGAAAGCAGTAACTGTTATTGCCCTTGATTAGAGATCATGCCATTAAGCTTCGATCTCTTTCTTCAGTTTATTGAATTTACAATAAACGTTTAGTCTTTTTATTGTTAGCTGGGAGTGGGGAATTCCTCACACCAAAGAGAACTCTGAAAGCCAGATTGATAAAAAAAAAATCATTTTTATTGAGTTCAATGCCGGATGCACTGAAAATGAGCTGAAGAAGAGATTTTAAATAAGCACACCCGGCATTAGCATTTGCCACAGGTCTTTGGGCAGTCTTTGACATGAAGTCCACATAGCTGTGTTGGCAATAACCTCTTTGTGACCAGTATAAACAACTCGAGTTTTTATCCTTGCAACCTAGAAGAAAGAAAGATAGCTAAGCATAAACATATGCATTTCAACTAAGAAAAATAAAATATTATTTCTGAGTAAAGGCATAAAACATGTACAGATATAACAATTTGAGTAAATAAAGGTATAAACTAACTGCATCCAAATCTATCAGTAACATAAGTGAATCCTGTCCAAAAGTAAAGCGGAACTTCCAGAGGCAGTTAATTCGTAATCAGTTTATCTCAACACACAAAAGCACATCAATTCTCTCAACTTGAGGTCAACTTGACATGTGCACAAATCAGTAACTGTTCACGTAATCACTCAGCACAAATGAACCCTTTTACTCTTGTTTCCCGAGAAGTCCCCTGAGACGTTTGAGTTCCTTTCGTCTGTTATTGAAAAGCGAAGTAACACGGAGGTGACAGAACGTACGAATTCTAAAGATACATCAAATCATCAAATAAAACAAAACATCCCTCCTAATCACGTGGCATAAACCATGTTAGTCCTGTATGGACCAAGCTCTTGTATGATCCCGTGAGGTTGTCTGTTTATGACACAAGCCTTTTCATGCTTTTATGACAACCGATATTATTCTTTCGGTACCAATTTTTGCAATATATATCTACGATTTAAATGCACACATGCAAGTGGCATGGTAAATAACTGAACATATTTTATTTCGATTTTTTGTCTGGATCACATAAACCATATCAACTAATGAAGTATGTAGTTTACCAATACTATCGAGGAGTTGATTTTGAAGGTGGATCAAAACTTAAAAGGGTATTAAGTTAAAGAGAACAGATTTGTAGCTCTAAAGGCAATCTTCCTAATTCATTTTTAGGTCCTATATTTGCTGTACATACAACCTGGTGGAGTAGTGTATTTTTGGTTTCCCTAATAGAGACTAAGTTCAATTCCTACTAAACATCTTGCCCTCATCAGGTCTGTTAAAGAGGGATGCACTGCATTATCAACTAAATATTTGGTGAAACTTACTCTCACCACCCCCTCCTCCGTGGGTACTTGTTGAAAGCATAGGCAAGTCCTAAATGAATTTTTAAAAAAATGCTCTGAGTTACGCCACACTTTTATTTAGTGAGGAAGGTGGTCTTATCAGTTTGCTGGGAAGCTGTCGCGGCCCTGGGTACAAGCAACCCAGGCCACTAGTAGGAGTTTCGCATGCCAGTCCTGTGCACAAATACATTTTTGCCTACCATTTGGCATTCATGATCAGCCTATTTGAGGTTTTCAGCGTTATTCTTATTCCCACTGTTCAAAATCTGTTTAGTTGGTAGTGAGAGCCTGTGCAAATTTTCTAATTAATTACAACAACTATACTTATCGTAGTTAGACTTTCACTTGCTGTAGTGCTTTCCCAGTTGTTTTTAAGGTTGCGTAGCGCTATCATTCGGATGAATCGCTATCCAATGGATACGTTTTAACTAAACCAACCACGCTATCTGCTGGATAGTGATTTATCCGGTGGATTGTGTTATCCACCTCTCGAACAACCCGGCCATATAGTGGTGGGTTCGGCATACGAACTTAAAAATAACGTTCGTGACGAGTGAGTCACTTCTTGCTCGTTTTTCTCTAATTGTGCGAGAGCAGGTGGAGTTACTCGTAGCGATCATTCAACATTTATACATGGGATTATGTTTACTATGTTTTTATACCTACCCTGCTGAATGTTCTGCCAGTTGATTATCACGTACTCGTCGCGATCAGGACGGGACTGTTCATGATAGAATCCCAGAGCATGACCTGAGAACAACAGCATCATCAACAAAACAACAACAACGTAAAGAAAAACTGACTGCAATTTAGGGGGGAAATGTTTATCCCTTTAATCAGAGCGCATGTACGACACACTGGAAATTGAGAAAAAAAAAACAGTCCATAACTTAATACCATGCGTGAAGGTGCATTTACCGTGCTTTATTGTAAAGGTTACGTTAAAATTTCAGATGGGGTCAAACAAAGTAGGTAACAGCAAAATCAAGCGTACTTATTTATTGCGAGAGATACTGTATTCTCTTAGTGTACCATGTTTCATAAAATCAGTCATACAAACCCACCAATCTCATGTGCAACAGTGTGCGTGTACCAGCATCCTCTGGCAAGGGAAACCATCTGTCTTCTTCCTGTCCGTCCCACATATGACGTGCATCTGACAAATAATTGAACAAGAAAACTCCCAACGAAACCAATCACAAGACAAATTGAAAGAGAGGTATTTTCTACTTTTCACTGCTTAACAAGGCAGTCCGAGTATGTGGCTGAGCGCAATATATTAATAATGGTGTTAAATTTATGTATAAATTGGTGTGCGTGAATGTAATGCTTGGGGTAGCCCTGCGATGGACTATCATCCCATCCTGGAGGGGGGACGGGGGGGGGGGGGGGGAGAAATACTCCTAGCCGCTTTGTGCTACGGGAACCTCTTTTACTCTCTCAAAATTAAAGTACGCCACTTTAATGCTTACCCTGAGCCAATGTGAAAGTAGGCATAAGCACTCTCAGTTGTCCTTTTCTTGAACCGCACACACGTTTGAGTTTTCCACAAATTCATGGCAGCATTGATTGCTGACATAGCTCTTGAACTTCTCTCTATAAGTAATGATAGAAACGCGTACATTTAGTAAATTTACAAGCATAAGGAAGATGGTAAATGTTTACAACATACAGCTTACAATCAGTATCAAACAGCACTTACATTGTAAAATTTGGTCCAGGCTTCTTGTAGCTACTGGTATGCAATAAAATTCCCATTATAACTCATGGGGTATACAACTTCGGAAGGGTTTTTGTGTGGTGTTATAAACGGGAGGTGGTCATGAAGTAGACTACGCCGGAGTAGTCCCTCTTTTGCTTAGTCCGTCACGTGCGACGTACTAAGTGAAAGAGGGACTACTCGTAGTCTAGTGGCGAAGCGTTTTAAAATACAGGTTATGAAGTGTCAAAAGACATTCATTACTAAGACGATTTAATAAATTTTTGATAAAGTTTAGTCAACTTCACCACCTTAGGAGTTCGTTGTTTGATGGTTACAAGCGTTCAAAGCTGACTGGAAAAACCGTCACGGTTTTAAAGTCAAATTAAGTAAGGCGTACCCCTCAAGAATGAAATACTGAATTGATTATTGGAAAATTGAACCAACTAATCGTTCCAAGAATACGGCTAATGGGTTTAATATTCAAAAAAATCAATTAAATGTTAATTTTTGAAATGACTGGCGAGTTCAATTTTCAAATAATCAATTCATTAATGTAATCTTGAGGGTACGCTTCACTTGGCTTGACTTTAAGGGGGAGATCTGATACTTCCTTCCCTTTAAGGGAAGCTGAAAAGGATCCTGGTTGGTGAAACCAAAAGTATAGATTTATCTAGCTAATTAAGTACTGCCGTGTACTACAGTGTGCACCAAACATTGGCTAGATTTATTTTTATTATTACTATTTTTTACCATAAGTTGGTAAGTTATTTAAATTAATGTGCAACATTACATTGCTAATTCGGCCGAAATTAAAGGGTCATACTTTTTTGATGCTATTTACGTATTAATCTAACAAACAATCAATGGATATAAGTACAAGATGCCTCCGAGATTCAGTAAACGTCTGAGGTTGACTTAAAGTGGCATGTTGGATGATTAAATGGACGATTCGATTGAGGCAAAAACTTGGAATAAAAAGGAATATAGTAGCTCAAGGCCACAATCGAATCGTCCATTTAGCTTCCAAGACTATTTCATCCAAGGATAAAAGGTTGAAAACTTGTCTGCTATAAAAAAAGCTCGATTTATAAATTATTTTCGGTCTTTGATGAAAACTTTGAAAGAAGTTCAACAAAACGGATTGATTACTACCGATTGCTGGATCCAACTGATAGACAAGAACCGCCCCAGGCCACAGATTCTTGCGAATTGACGCGCGGCCCAGTCCAGCCTTACTGACGTCTTCTCCGAGCGTGACAGCCATTCTTTGGGCGTCGGTAAGGATCATGTCGCCTTCGAACAAGTTTTTGTCTCCAAGGCCAACGTTTTCTAAACAAAAGAATAACCAGTTAGTATGGTCGATTAATGCTGAAATCCATTATTGCCTTTAGTCGTTCTCTTAATTACGTTGATAAGGCTGAATTGAAAGATTATGATCGTGACACAGAGGGGCTTGATCTTATATCATACCTTCTGGTCGATGCAAGTTAGCGTGAGTTGTACAGACCAAGAACAATAAGACTACCTCCGAAGCAGCCATTTTTCTCGCCTCCCCAGAGCACGAAAAAGGATCGGCTCACCAGCTTCTATAGAAAGCTGCTTCTATTCAAGCAGAAAAGATGAATATTAGACCAGCTTGTTGAATTTGCTTTTAAATTTTATACCTCAAATACAGCAGTTTTCCACTTAAGAATAGTTCCCGCTGAAGTGACGTTTGTGTTATTAAACACATGAAAAAGTTTCAATAGAGAGCAGGCAGTATTTACTCATAATTATATGAATTCAAACCAATTCTTGTTTATCTATTTCAGTTGCTATTTATATACTTTTAACATATCGTATTGCGATCATTTAAGTTGAAAATTAAAAGGACAAAAAAGGAATCAGGTTCAAAAATATGCTAATCACATATTAAAAATAACATATCGCTATCAAGCTTTTACTCAAAGGGTCTACCGTGGTTTCACTAATCACAGTTATACAGCTAGTACCTCAGTGAAAATTTAAATACAGTTTATTTAAGTTTTTTTCATATTTGGCAAGCAGTTGACATCACTATGGAACCTCTATTCATCACCATTCTATATCCGTTATTATGCGTTTTTAGCACCTGAAAGGCTGCTCAATTATAACTGCAGTCACTTGCCTAATATTTTACAAACTTTTCATCTCGTGTTTACAATAAAATGAAAACGGATGAAAAACACTAAACTTAAAGTTTCTGCCAAGACACTCTATTGAAAGCATTCGTCGAACCATCGTCTTGATTTCCAGCTAGCCTTTGCTTATGTGCTAAAAACTATAACTGTGAAAAATCGCGCAATCTCTTTTACAGTTAAATGATATCCTTTTAAGCTGTAAATTGTGGTGGTGAACTTGTTCGGTAAGACTTCCGGCAAGACATTCTTGGTAAGTATTTTACATGTACTTAGGAAGACTATTGTCTACGTTTTACCATGAGTCTATTGAAAAACATTTTTGTCTTGTGTCAGACTCAGTTAAACCGAAACGCACGAGAGGGTTCGGCCTCATTCGTGATTTATCGCCAAGTTATGAACACTTGGCGATAAATAACGAATTGTTTTGGCACTAAAAACAGCTTTAAATTTTAGCGGGCCGTACAGTAGAACACGACCCGCCAAATTCACCAATCACAACGCGCGTAGAGAGACATAATGACACGATATATCCTTGAAAGGTAGGTTTGTAGGCTGCAGTCTTCATTTTCCCCGGGTCAGCAGCATGCATTCTGCAGTCCGCAGTCTGCGTTTTGCACTGACCGAGTTTCTGTCGAGCCAGCAATGTATGTCAGAGAAAAACTTAATTTACGAAGTCAACATTCCAAGGTAAAATTATTCAATTATTCAATCATAATCTAAACTTGCATACTGTTTGTATAGATAATCAAATGACTTCGAGTGCAATTTGGAATAAATACGCACAGGAAAATTTTCAAAGACTAAGACAAAAAAGAACACATTTGAAAAATTTGCGAGTGATTATTTATTTCTTATTATATGACTGAGAAAATAACTTCTTGTGATTGACTGAGAGCAGGCCAATTTATCGTTAATTCTTAATTTTCACTGCTATGTAAATTAACGCGCGTGCATTCTCAATTTTCTCAGTCATATAATAAATGAGTAATCGTATGAAAGCTCCAGCAATTAAGGATTTACGCTACTCCTGATATTTCAAATTGCACTCGCCGAAATTACTCCGCAGGATTCTTTTCATATTTAACTGAAGTAAATTTCAACTCTGTAACCGCAACTCACTACACCGTAAACATTTCAACATGGTGTTGTAAAAACTGATGAGCGGAAAACAAAAACAACAAGAAAGATTTCCGCTGATCTGACAAGCCTGACACAGTAGCGTTAACACGTCTTAGGATGTTTATTGCATTCGTCTGGCTTTCGTGACCCTAGCGGCAAACTTGCCGTCAAAAGTTGGATTTCGTCATTGTTTACTCACTGAGCTGCACCAAACAGACACGGCACAGCAAAAAATTTCCTATGAGCTGCTAACTTCTGACGTCTTTTCTTGACCCTCTCGTTTGCGTGCCAGAAGTCTCAAAATTAATTTAGGCTGGATCTTCAATCATCATTAACTTGCCGATTTTTTTCGTTGCCGTTGTTGTTTTGTTTTGTTTTGTTTTGTTTTGTTTTGTTTTGTTTTTGTTTTTTTTAACACGACAGCTATAACCACCAGTGATTTATTTGTTTTCCATGTAGTGTGACTTATAAGAAAATAGAATTTTCGCTGGAAAATTCAGCCTTCTTACTGTCTACGTTAATAACGATGTTCTTGCAAGAAGGTTGAGTGGAAAAGGACACTGTATACTAGGCTGCGCTAATACAAACGAACTTTGGACGCAAACAAGATTTCCATTGACTAGCAACGCTTACATGTCTTGGTGCGATGTTTATCCAATTCTCCTGTCCTTCGCGACTCCTTCCTGGATTGGACAGCGGGAAAATTGAGATTTGTTCATTGTTTACATACAGCTGCACCAAATAGTCACCGGCACGGTATAAAATCAACCGACCTCTGACATCTTTCCTCGACCATCCTTGTTTTAATTACAGCTGTTATTGACAACTATTTGAGTATTCATCGAGAACGAGATTGCATGTATGTGGAGCAAAAACGTAACTTGATTCATATTTTGCTCTGAAGATTGAGATAGTTTTGAGTTGTTCATGAAGCGAGCAGGAACTAATTATTTTTCCCAACCTTCCTGCATGTGTCAAAGATGGCCATGCATAATTGGGAATGTAAAGCGAACCAGCAGGGTTTCCTTTGCTAAAAATTGGCGGCGAACATTTCTGCCGCACTTTTGTAAAACAATCCACCTTAAATTACTAACATTTGGGACAAAGGAGATATCAGTTGATACCTCGTGAAACGGTTGCCGAAGTATTAAAGCTAAGGACGTCTAATATACCTCCCAGTCAACTAATTGTGTCGCCAAAATATAAGAGTTTCTGAAAGTTGTATGAAGTATCTTTTAGACTCGCCCAAAATTGCTTAAAATTTCCAGTATTTTATGCCAATTGAGAGGTGATATCTCGTATAAAAAAGAACGCCTACCTCGGCAAATGTTATGGTTGTTTTAAAATCTTTTCCGCTAATTTTTATCCTGTGAAACGAATGATTCTGCCGGTTTTCTCTGACACTCAAAACTTCTTCCTGGAACACAGTACATAATGCCCTTCCGCGGCAACAATATATACGTAAATCAAAATAGTTTGGAAGACCAAAATTAAAGAGAACAAATGTTGTGAATTATAAGTGTCATGCGGGCCTTTCTATATGTATGGTTGTCATCGGTTGACATTTCCAGGGAGCGCAGTGTGAATTATAAATTTACGCCACGACTTGCTTTGTTGCTCTCTCATCTTGGGGAGGATGGAAAGCCGGCGTCGAGAAGGTGACGGGAATCGAGCGTAAAACTGACTTCACATGTTCACGTAAAATAAACTCGATGGAGAAGGAATAATAGCAAATCAGGGAATGGATTTTGGAAGCTTCTGCACCCCTCCAAAAGATTTTTATTTCTTACTGTGCCTCTGTGACTGCAAAAATAACATGTTAAGGTAATTAATATTCCTAAAAATATTTCGCTTGCTTTTTAATCATCTCTAGAAATAAAATGTTAAATTTACGTTCAAAAACTGTCCGGCCATCACTGTGTAAACGGGCACATATTTTAGTTTTTACTTTATTCTATTTGCAACGGCCTGAGGAAAAAGGAATAGCAACGTTTAAATGTTTTGTCAAGTCGCCATGTTCGAATCAATGGTAACGGGCACTTTGACCTGTTTAAGAGAGTGCAGATGAAGTAGACTCAACCGGAACCAAGCCCCGCACCTGCTTATCTTTCTTCCTTAGTAAGCGCGCGCTTGCGTCTGAACCGGCCTTGGGCAATTTAAAATGAGTTACTTGTTTTGTATATTCTATTTCAGAAACGATTCTGCTACACGGTAAACAGCATGAACAACATTACTAGCAACGAAACCTTTTCAGAAGAAGACGAATATGTGGGGTATGAAGACTGCCCTCCGCTTGAACCTCCATCTCCTCATGCAGCTAAGATCGCAGCGTACGTGGTGATAATAGTAATCTCACTGGTTGGCAATATCTCAATAATATCTGTTACTCGACGTACTTGGAGTATTCGGCGAAAGGTCGCTTTCTATTTTGTCGTGAACATGGCCATTGCAGATCTTTTGACCACAGTGATAAACACACCAGAGTCCATGGCAGTTGAGATACGCGATTCGGATGAGTGGATGCCAAGCGATGTGGGAATTGTACTTTGTAAACTTGCGCCCTTCTGCCAAGAGGTTTGTGCATTCTGTTCCGTTCTTAACCTATTGGCGATTGCACTGGACAGATTTTTTGCCACCTGCTTCCCTCTCAAAAGAATTATGACCAGAAGATTCTCGAAGATTATTATTTTGAGTACCTGGCTGATTCCTTGTACATTCAACGTGCCTATGATTGTCGCAAGCAACGTGGTGAAAAATGAAGAACAACTCTACTGCGATGAACGATGGCCGGCTCCATTCGATACCTACAAGGCGTCCCAGGATTATACCATAATTCTCTTCGTTCTCTTCTACATGCTTCCTTTGGTTACCGTACCAACACTGTACAGCTGTGTTATTTATAAAATTTGGCGGAGAAAGACTCCTGGAAACCCCTCGCGACGACAAACCGTCTTAATTCTCGAAGAAGAAGCAAAGCGTTGAAAATGTTTATAACAATTGTCGTTTGTTTCACTCTTTGTTAGCTTCCATACCAAGTTACTTTCTTTTTAAATTCCTTCGTCCAAAATTCTTTTGTGGGCTTCCTAAAGATTTACTTTTTATGTCGCGGTTTTTGGCGCACTCTACAAGTGCTTTAAATCCGTGCATTTAACTGGCATTCAACAAAGACTATCGGAATGGAGTTAAGCGACTTTTAAATGTCTTTTGAATGCAGTTTATTATACACGAAAGTCACTAGCACATGCGTAGATGGGAATGCTTACCTTTAGATATACTCTGATAAGTTTAACTTCAGCTGTCTCGTCTCCCGCGCAGTACTAAGAGTCAAAAACTAGTCGCCAAGCTTCACGCCCAACCCCGTCCGGAGACATCTGTGTTTGGCCCCTTAAAGCGAGACTATGTCGTAAAGTGTTCTCGCCGGAGTCGTCGGAGTGTCACTTTCAATTCCTTAACCTCGACAATGACTGCAGGAATAATATAGTACTTTGTAGTTCACTGAAGTCATGATATTGCTCGCTTTTGATGTTTCATTCCATTTCAGGTTTCATTCAGTTTTACATTTATTAAGATGAAATGACGTTGTTACTTCGGTAATACCAGTTTCCAAGTGTTTCCATGCCGTGAAACTGACACGTATTTCCTAAGAAAGTAAATAGGAGAGTAAGTAGGTAAGTTTACTATATGGCTAGCTTCGGGAACGGGCAAGATGAACCAAATCCTGCGCTGTGATTGGCTACCCGAGCGGACAAGATGGCGCTATCTTGCCCACTCGGGACTGCCCGCTGTATCCCGAAGGAAAAATTCCCCAAAAGCCATTTAATAAATCCTTTATCGACCAAGTCCTTCGGTCAAGATGGCTGGATACTGGCCGCGGTCTTTTCTTTACGAGGTAATGGACCTTGAGTCCGTCTCGATTCATAAACACGCAAAAAAATAATTTGGCCAATATCTAGCCATCTAGACCGAACAAGCTTGGTCAATAACCCATATTTATTGTATGGCTAGCTCCGAAAGCTGGGAAGACGAACCAGTTACTGCGCTGTGATTGGCTACGGACAAGATGGTTCTATCTTGCCTGCTTGGGAGTGCCCGCTGTGTCCGGACGTTATAGCCCTTTGCAAAAGTGGCGTTATTTTTCCAAGTAATAATTACGTTCTCTGCTGTATATTACGGTGGCCCGTATCTGCAAACACAGCAAACCATTCTTGAAACACAAACAGTATTTTTGGAACACAAGTCAACATCTGCGAAACACAACACAAAATTATCGAAACACAACACAAAATTATTGAAACACAACGCAAAATTACTGAAACACAGCACAAAATTATCGAAACACAACACAAAACTATTGAAACAAAATCATCAATGCAGAATTGATGTGCTATTATACAACCTATAATCCTATTATTTAGTCAACCGCTGACTCGTTATGCGCCTAACTCAATCCCGCCATTTTTAAACTTGGAAAAAATTATTTTCCAAGTTTTAGTGGTGAAGCGATTTCACTCCATCACTCCTTCACTTCCTGTTAGACATTTGAAACCCCGGAGGGGAACTCCCATATGAAAAGGTCAGGGATGCTCGTCGGAAAAATTGGAATTTAACTCCTAAAGGAGCAGGCGCGGATCTAGGGAAAATGTTGACCGATTTACTGCAAAACGAGCGCCGAAGGCGCAAGCTCCTAAGGGGCATGCTCCCCCGGGAAATTTTTTCAATTTTAACTACCTAAAGTTCCCTTTCCTGGCTTTTTGAGTCAGTCAGACAATATATTTACCAGTTCCATTCTCCTTGGATGAAGCCTTGCAAATCTGCGAATTATTTCGTCAAAGTCAATGTCCATGTTGGAATGAATGTGCAGCAAGGCAAGTCCTGTCAAACTCGTCTGTAAATTCGTGCTTTGTAAATATGTTTTCAGTCATCTCAAAGCCATTGCTAGAACGAGTTTCCACTGCAAAGATAAATCATTTGTTCAAACAAACACGTCTGAGTATCACGTCAGCCAGCCGTGTTCATACCGAACGAGAATAACTTTTCAGTAAAATTAATATGTCCACTCTCAACCATTATTAACAAAGACCCGAACTAACCTTTTTTCCTGAAGTTGTCAGTAATTTGTGACATCTTGACGTTGTTATGTATTCCACACTCTTGTTGAAGTCGTTGTCCAAAGACGTTGAATGATAGTACAGGCTATCCTAGTAGAGAATTGCACAAATCGCCCGGGGAAATCTAATTTTGGTCTAGACGCCCACGGCGATGATGTGATGGCGTGACCGCCGTCGGGAGACTAGTGATTTCCCGGCTGTAAAATTTTGCCGCCAGAACGTGTCTATGACCCTTGTCTATTTCCGGTAATTGGCAAAAAAGAATAAATAAAAAATAAATGTCAAAACTATTTTCGAGATTCAACTTGCAGTTTACTTTTATTAAAAATATATACATATCTATTGATTTTTTTTATTATGAAAATTCTGACCGATTTCCGTAAAACGGTGGAAACCGGTATGGATCCGCGCCTGCTTGTTTACAGTCTATCGAACTTTATCTCTGGCAATCTTTGTTAACCTTTCCTTTGTGTACTTTTGCAGTGAAAAAGCTGGTTCACCGCGTCAAATGGACAGGATAAACCTTCAGATACGGAAGGTACAGGAAACCTGAAAAATAACAGTTTAATAAGATAGAAAAACACCAGTGACATAATGATAAACCATAAAGGAACAAGGATAGCTAAGGATAGAGAAGATTAACACGGATTGCAAACGACGAATTTGAAAAATTGAGGCTAAACTTTTCAATATGCGCAAACCGTGACTGAGCTCTTTTAAATAAGCTTAAATTTGGCTATTTCCGTAAAAAAAAATCACGAGAAATTATGAGAACTAAAGAAAATGTTAAAAAGAAACGGAACAAATGGCAAGATTTAAATTCTACAAAGAAACTGAATTCTAGATATCGAAGCGCTAAATTAAAATACCGTGGTGCAGCTCGTTCTTTCCAGCGAACTTCGTCCGCTGGAATTTTTACGGTCAAAATTAAAAATGCTGGTTGTATCGACGGTTAGATCTTCATGCGATTGCGTAAGCTCATTCATTGTCAGAGAAAAGTTTTTCTTCCAAAGATATTTTCCAAAGAAGTGAAAAAGAGGTAAGAAAACTGAGTATGCGTCATAATTTGCGCGCACATAAATTTCGTCATTATTACAGTTGAATTATGACGCAACTGTAATTACTGGACCAAAAGTACGTTTTACGACGCTTCACCGCGGTGTTCTTGTCTGTGAGATTTTCGACAGTTAGAGACCAATTTCGATTTATTAAATGTCTTACTTGGCTCCGAGGCTAAGGGGAATAAAACAAGAGAGACCGCCTCGGGTCTAAGGGATGAATAATTAACTTCTTTTTTCATTATTCCGTTAAGCCTCGCGGAGCCGTTAGAATTTTAAAATATAAAAATTGGCCTATTAACTACAAACAGCATATTCGGATCAAAATTCCTTTCAGGTGCGTGTTTTTTCTCTCCGGTTGCTCATTTTTCACAATTCAAAGCACACAATCTTAACGTGGGATGCATTTCTTTTGTTCAAAGCATATTTCTCGTGGCTGTAATGAATTTTAATGTGGGTATATATAAAGAAGTGTAGAATGACACACCCATTTTAGCGTCGGTCGCCGTTGCATTGAAGGCGAGGGCGAAGACATCTTAGTCGCTGTGTTCCCTTCAGGCAAGTCCATATTTTCTTTATTTATCGCCGTTGAATTGAAGGCAAGGGCGAAGACATCATAGTCGATGTGCTTTCTTCAGGTAAGTCCACATTTTCTCTAGCTAGTTACGTGTCCTAGCTGTTTCCCTCGTCTTTCAATTTGATCATTTAGTGGTATAATAAAACTTTCCTCAATGCTGTGAAAGCTTCGAGGAGCATGTGTTTTTCCTTGACACCGAAGACTGTATTTAGGCGAAGTTGAAAAACCGAATAGCAAACATTTCTCTTGTGAGTAACTGAATGATTATTTTTAATAAAATATTTCAGTGTTTACAGCTTGATAATCTGCTTGGTTTGCCGTTTGACTTTGTCATTCGCAATTTGTTTCGTCACCTCGGAGCGCTACCATGTACACTCGTTTTAACTGTTGTAAAAACAGAAAATTCCAACCGCCTTTGCCTTTGCTCTGATACAAAGAGAACAGTTGTGTAGTTATATCAAAATCTACAACTAATCTCCAGTTGGTTCCCACTGCAGTGCACCACTTTGTTGGTAGTCGTTTAAAAGTGTTATTCCACATTTTGAGGGAGTTTTGTTTTGTTTTAAAAGCGCAAGGCCGATAGACCTCCGTTAACTGATACTAATACTCAATCAAGTCAGTTTTGCTTGAGTTAACACGCGAAAAACTTAACCATGACTTTCCTGTTTTTTCACAAGAATTGACCAGAGGCGGCAAAGTTGTATCCAAAGGAATTGAATTGGAGTGACAGGCGTCATTCACCAATTCAAATGAAGTGTAGCACGACCAGCTATGGACTCCTGGCAAGTTTCATGTTGACGACAACTCCGTTGAATTTCAGATAAGTGAATCACAGTTGTCGCTAGATTTCATTTAATACAATCCTTTTAGGTTTTGCAGCTAAGTCTAGTTTTTTTTTTTTTTTTACATACATAGGGTCATTCGGACGTCACATTAGAACCGGTTTGCAATGTAATAAAGAATGTGATCGATTTCAAAATGAGTGCATTTCGCTGGTAATTTTTGTATGCCTTGGTGCTGAATGTTTCGTAATTTTAATGGACGAGTCTCGTGTTTTGACGTATTTTTGCTTAAAATTAACCCACAGACAAAAGGAACACGTATTATTTATTTCGTACCATTAAGTTAAAACATTTTTCATTTATCTTACAAATACAGGAAATCGAGTACCGAGGCTAAGATCTTACGATTTGGTGGCACTAAAGTTTTACTGTTTTTTTTTGTTTTGTTTTTTTTACATAATCCATTCGTAGAATGCTTCAGTTTATCGTCCTGTGATCGTGTTTTTCTGTTTCAAAAAAAATTTTGAAATCCATGGCAAGAATCTAAGGACTTCTAACTTATTGACTACACTGGCAAATTCCTTTATTAATTCTAAAAAAAAAATTATCTGAGCTGAAGCTATCTGACGAGCCTATAGGCGCAGTTTAATGAGAAAAATGAGCAAAAAATAGAAAAAATCTCAGCACAGGAAAAGCTCGTTAGGCTAGCTAGATTGTTATTTGTTCGCCAACATGAAAGCAATTGGCTTTTGAAACAAAGAGTTGTTTGGTTGTAGAAAAATTAAATTCAAAACAATTGACGTCAATGTCTACAAGCAGTGAATATTGCTCTTTATCTCTGATCCGTTGACAGAAAAACTGATTGCCAGAATGTTGTCATGGAAATCAAACGCAGATGAATCCGATGGATTGACCACACACTTCCCAAGGTTGCCTAGAAATGGACACCAACTGGCAACAGCAAACCTGGCTGGCCAAAAACCACCTGACGCCTGTCATGAGCTCAATGAGGAACAACATATCGTACAAAAACGAGATAAATGTAGATGGACTGTGGCTGCCTTGTGTCCCACAGAGAACGAAGAGGATTAATTAAAAAAGTAAGTAAATCTCGTTATCAACCTTACAGCAAGCCTTTTATCTTAAATGCCTCAACTCTCTGACTACAACATGCGAACAAGTTTTTGGAGTGAGCAAGTTATCTGTTCATGAAATAATCATAAGTAAACATAGGTGATTAAATAACTAAAGTTGCTACCGTTTGCTCTGCTATCTCCAGGATGACCAAAGATGTGTTGAAGGACAGTTCATGAGTTCTGGATTTATTCATCAACCTCAATTAACTGAATTTCTTCAACTTTAACTGAATTTTGGATGGCAGTGTACAGAGCTTCACTTCTGACGTACGATGGCTATTGGAAAAACATCCCAGCTCAGATAAGTAGATAATGGTTTTCCTAGCTTTACACTCCAAGAGTGTTAAAAATCGTGATTCTGATTGCAAAATTGATAGATTTTTAAGTTTCGTACCATTGCTGTATATAAAGGTACGGTTGTCTGGTCCGCAAAATGCCATAATTTAGATCAAAACAATACAGGTGCACTGTATTATTTTCGATAATAATTATTATAATGAAACAACCGTTTGTTTGAAAGGACTTCGAGCTACTTTGGGTCGAACTTTTGTTGGCCTAGACCATTTTCGCGTGGGGGAAGAGGGGGTGGAGTTATTATGTGAAAGGACATCTTTCACTTTTCATTTTACGTTCTTAGCTGTTCTTGGAATTTAGCGTTTGAAAACGTTTCGGTGCAGAGGAGAATACCACGACGTAAAAGGTCCTAAAAAGATTCTTTAATAATCATTAAACCCAATTTTAATAGCTACCTCGTACTATCAACTAAGTTGGAAAGCATTATCCGTAATTCTTAGAAGCGCGAACAATACAACCCATATTGGATTCCATGGGAATTCTAGCTATTTCATTTTTGAAGAAAATGCCAAAATTCGAAACCGGATCAAAACACTACTGTTTTCTGAAAATTTACCTAGTTATCAACTGTATCTAACACGACTGTAAATTTATTAGTTGACCAGGTAGTGTTGATTAAATATTCTTTTCTTCTCTCTCTCTCTCTCGCTCCAGACGGCTGATGTATCACTGTTGACAGGGAGGGCAGCCATCTTAGATCGCAGTGCACTGTTGGAATCTGGCCCAAGTTGACTATTGGAGACATCAGATCTCAGATAAGTAGATCATTTCTACTCTCGTTAACTTTTAACGGTTTCAGTAATTTACGAAACAGACTTGCTAAAGGTATTGTCTTGATGAAGAACCAAATTCTCAGAATCAATATTAACAACAATATGAGAAAATCGGTAACAACAATACACATTTTGAGCCTGGGACGTACTTAAGAGTTTAATTAATTGAAAACAATGGTGGTTTCTTTTCGAGAAAAATTTAAATGAAGAGGAAGAGGTAGTAATTAAGAAATGACCGTGGCTTGTCAATAAAATCAACTCGTGAATGCTCACTAGTTTTCCCATTAAGCTTGAGATGAATGTTACATCGAATTGCTGTTTTGCATGTATACATTCTTTACATTTGAGCAGTATTTTCGAGAATATAAAGTGAAGTATCTTAATTGAAAGGTTTTAATCTTCCAGTTCGTCACTTCTCATACATCGCAAACTACTTTAAGAGTGCTGTTTGAGTACAACCGTATTAAAATTACTTTCAGAATTTAAAGTAAGATTGCTCTAAAAAGGGCTTCTTCTGTTTTGTTATGTTTCTGTCGAGTATAGAAGGATTTTGAACCTTGAAAAAATTTTGGAAAAGCTGTTTTGTTTTGTTTTTGTCGAGTAAAGAGGGTTTGAATCTTGAAAAAATCTTGGGCGCAGCTAGTCAAATATCCGGACTACAATAGATCGTTTTTACTGTCATACAATAAAAAAACAAACAAACAAACAAGAAAATGCGATCTTATAGAACATAAATAAAGAAGGCACCTGCAGGTTTTAGGTCTATGCGCTATTCCAAACTTCAGATACTCGACTAAATGTTTTGCACAAATTTACAGAGCCCAGTATGGTGCCGCCATATTGGTCTACCTACGTGGTACACCAATAAGCGAATCTTTGTTTACAACATTTGCTCCATGAGTGATACAGTTTCTGATGGATCTACCAAAACATTAGTTCTGAATATTGAAAATTTTACAAAGAATGTATAAGCTCATTAGCGCTTTTGCCACCCATAAATTTTGCAGTTTTTGAAAGCCAAATTCTCCTCGAATATTACACCCAAAGAGCCAAAAGCTTCACCAGTTACTAAGTTTCACAAGCTCTTTAAAGTGTTGTAGTCAATTGGTGTCTAGCGTGATACCTTCTCCGTGCAAAGTGGTATGTTAATGAGGGAAAATGTCAGCAAAAAAGTCGGCAAAGATTCGCCAATATGGCGGTCGGAAAATAGTGTGATAATCTGGAGCTTACTTGGTTATCTAGGCCACTGTTTGCCTGCACTGCACAAACCTATAAATTAACACTTTATTACTACTTTTTTATTTCACGAAGGGCTAACAATCATGAGATAAGTATATATTTTTCGACAAACGCAATCGTAGCTTTATGTCCCGCACTGCCATAACTCTAAAATTCAAAATGCATTTGTTTCCAAACGAAGGACGTTATTCCGCTGAAATGTTGTGAAGATATATATTTTTCGCACCTCTTGTGCCTGATGAGGATAGAAACTCTGGTGGCTCTTTAGGTTTGGATTTTAAAACTTGATGACGTCACGTGAAAACGTTCCATTGAATTGAGCATAGAATAAAGTCTCCTTATTCAGATCTAATCATTAATTAGTTCTACAATAATAATTAAGAGAAAAGCCGAGCGAAAATTGACCAATTTCAGTTTTTATTGGACAAAAACCTTCTTCCAGAATATTTGTAAGTATATTACAGTCTTTTTTGCATTTTCTAAAAGCTTGAGATATAAATAGTTGCCTGAAATAACACCGAAAACAATTTCCCGTGGAAACGTGAGAAAATAGATTTCAAAGTTCAGAGAAGTTGTGCAAACAAAGGTAACATGTCATCATCAGCTTCATTTCACCAGTAATTTCAAATGTTTCATATGAACTTCTCAAACTCATTAATTATTCATGAGCTGATGACCCAATCAGCTCGCATCAATTGGGTCAGGTGCATGTATGTTGATACCCAATGAACATACCGATCAAGACACGGTAGATTAGTTCAAAAACTGATCAAGACACTGATCAAGAAACTTGAATTTTAATCAGTCTTAATTATAATTCTAAATACAGCATTTTTCCCGCTTAAATCATTGCTTACAACAACAATACAGCAACATATTATTCCTTCTTAGACATCGTTACATTAATTGTACAGTTTTTGAATTTTCCTTTCTGGAAAACAACATCCGTTAAAGATTGATCCTGTTTCTCTGTGGTAAAACATGTAGTTGTACTAACAACACTTGGACCTAGGATCTTTGAAACTTTAGACACATTTTCTTCTGTAGGCTTTTCGTACTGCAACAATGCATTAGAACGATGCCCCGACCTTTCGCGAATCAATTTTTCTTCAACCCCAGAATTGAACAGGGAGGAAACACAAGTAACGCGCAAACTGTGAGCGGTTTTGCGTTTAAAGCCTGCCGCGTCGCACATGTCAGGCAAAATCTTGTTCAAGCTGTTGATGCCTACGGGCGCTTTATCGAATGCGAACCTAGTTTTTGATGGCTTAAAGTAAAATGCAGTAACTTCCTTTGCATGAGTCTCAACTAACCCTACATACAATCTGAATATCTCAACAAGGCACGGCTCGTGCTTTTCCTCAATAGAATGACAAACGTGCTTGACCACTCGCGGCACATACTTTAGATCACAAAGACCTCCATGATAAGTTTTAGAGGCATTTTCTTCAAACTTAATAAAATTTGGACCAATTTCAAAGTTGTTTACAACAATATTTCTGTGATCTCCCCCCCGCAACCCAAAAACTTTTCCGTTGTAGAAATAGATCGTGTTCAATAACGACTTAGCTGATGTAGTTCCCAGCAATTTCTTTTGCCAGAATACTGCTTCTTCTTGCTCGCTCACAAACTCCTTTTCCTCTTTCTTACACTTAATGTGAAGCCCTTCTCGAACGCCATTCTTCATCTCGGCATCTAAGCAACGTCGGAAAAGGACAAACCTTCAAAAAATAACACACAAAATTAAAGTCCTGAAACAGTGCATTTTAAATTACTAACCAATTCGCTCTAAAAGTTGTCAAGTACCTTTTGTCACTAGCGTCCAGAGGATTCAAAGCTTCTGATCCATTTTTCTCCTCCAAATAACGCTTGAGGGCACAAATGATACCATAAACAGACTTCGGAGGGTATCTTTCACCGGACTTTTTAGCTACCTCCATCACAAATTTTGACAACCAATAGTTCAGCGACAGAGCGTCCATTCCAGCAATATCTACACTCACAGCGGTAACATTGTGTAAATCGTAGTCCTTGAAGAGACCGCCACAATCTAATACCGGAACTTTAACCTCTCTCAACCTCTGCCATTCGGCAAAAATGTTCACAGCCCACTTGTTTTTATACTTAGTTGAAACTGGAACAGCATCATTCACCAAAACATTTTCTTGAGAAGAGGTTTTTCGACCTCGAAAACGTTCTGATCTCCACTCGATCTCCATCACGCGGCATAATGTTAATTTATTAAAAATTCAACCTTTAAAACTTGCCCACATGGCCGCATATAAAAGATTCATTTCATTTACCATATGAATAAAAAACAGACAATAGCCTATTGAGCACGCCTACTAATTACCTATCCTTCGAAAAAAATTCTCATGCTACTTTGAGAAGCCAGCTCAAAAACTCGTGCTTCGTTTTTCATCACGGGTTCCAAACACCTCGAAACAATAAAAGCACTCCGCCTTCGGCGTCGTGCTTTCATCTGTTTCTCGGTGTTTGGAACCCCTGATGAAAAACTCGCACTCGTTTTTGATCTATTACCTCAAAGTCTGTTTTAAACACATGGTGTTGTTAGAAATAATCCCCTTTGAGAATATATTTGAAACAGTCGCACAGAAGTTTGCTATACGATGTGAATAATCTCGGTAGAAAGTTTTTCCAAATCTTTATCGAACATCTTGTGGATTTCTTCTTGATGACTTGGAGGGAGATTATTGAAAGAACTTGGTGAGCAATTGTAAGAGGAGACCATGAAACAACTTTCATACCGTCACTGGACTTTTTTAACACAGGATTTGGCAATATGACTTCTACCAATGCCACATTATACAAGCTTATTGAAGTGCCTTAGAAATTAGTTCCCAACTTGTTTTTTTATTTGCATAATGTTGACATATATGGAGCCCTGAGTAATTTTTTTTCCCGTAACGTCATGCTTATGAAAGCACGTAAGGATACTTTTTTGAATACTGCAACTGACCCTCTCCCGCCACCCCACCCCCAAAAAGAATGAAAAACAGTCAAAATAGGGACCGTCGATAGGCGATTTCAGAATATATTTGTACATTGGCCCTTCAAAATCTGTACAATGCCTTCTTTGGAGGATTAAATTTTTCACGGACTCGTAGATAGATCAGAAAGAGCGAAAAGTTTCAAAAAAACATTGCTATGATTTAATTTAGGTCTACAGGTTAAATTTCGCGGAGTAAACGTTTTTCCGCAATTTGCGGCGATGAGTTCTCTTCCTAAGAATAAAGTTTCTCTCATTCAGGAGCTCATCAAATTTCCGTGATACAATGTTCTTCAAAATGCAGAGAACCTGTTCATTTCACGCTACGGCTACAAAATGCGCAAAGATTTAAAACGCAAGTGCACAGCCATTGCTCTACTCAATAAATCTTTTGTTTGGTGACGTTATCTTTGCCGTTTTATGTTCTTTTTCTTCAGTTGGGATTTTGTATTTCCGCAATAATCAATTACAATTCTTTTTTCAACAATTAAGTTACAGAAGAACGAACAAAGTTTGGTTTACAGAAGTTAACAATGACACCATATTGAATTAATTAAGAAAAAAGATTTTGTCAATTCTTATCGTCATACTTATTTAACTTAACGATTTTCCTTAATAATAGCGTTGTCTACTTTAATTATTAGTTAAAATTGTTTCCTCAAAGATCTTCTATTATTGTTTAAACAAATTCCTCTCATTCGATTTCAAATATGTGTTTTTCAGTTCATATTTAATTACCTAAATTCTTATGAACTGGCTCAAGGAAGGTAATTTTTCTCTACATCGACAAGTCCACAAGAAAGATTTTCCTAAAATTACTATATAATTAAATGGATACATCTCCTCCTCAAAAGACCCAACAATAACATCGCAACATGTAAGCAAGAGGCTTCTGCAAATCTTGATTTTACTCAAAAAATCTTCATTAACCTCATGCCAAAAAGAATATGAAAAAGAACAACCGAACAAAATATGGGATATTGTTTCCGTTAGCTGATGACAGGTGCAGTTGGGATTAGAAACGTATCCTATTTTACTCAGGCGGTCACTAGTATACAGAACAGAATTCAACACTTTGTACCGAAAGCAACGTAGATACGGTTCATTAGCAACCCTCACTGGCAGAAGAAATGCCTCTGAAACTTGCTTGTCATCAAGGCTAAATTCTATCTTTAGCTTGACCCATTTACTTGGCTTTCACAATTTTTGTTTTATAGGAAAACAATAATAGCGCTTACCTTTGCTGTGCTACGCAATGTAAGAAGACTGAAAAAAAATAAACAATCATTATCAACACAATATTTAGATTGATACATTTCTACGTGCCCGAGACTGCACTTCCGTCCAAAAGTTTTTGTTGCCGTTGCCGTCGTGGTTTGCTTAAGCTCCGTAATGTCCGGAAAGTTAGAACACACGGGTAACTCAGAGCGTAGGGCTGTGCTTCGTAAGACATTTCTGTAAATTTCAAAGTTATCATGACATTGCTATTATGGGATAACTGCTTGCAAATGATTTTTCCTTCCGTCTCTTTTAGCGTAGTTCCGGGTGTAGTTAACGCGATTTTCCTGTCTTATTCTCTTCTTTGGTTACATCAGAGTGAGTGGGTAATCTCCAGCTTTAGTGCTAAATTTTCCTCTTTTGCATATAAAAAAGATACGAGAAAGAATGTAACAAATAAGTATTGAACGTTTCATACTTTAAAGTTAAAAAAATATCAAACGTAAGATTTATTTTATCAAATCGCTCGCATTGTTGGCTGAAATGGCGCCACAAAACATCAGATTGTTTTAAGTCGTGTGTCGTGACGAAAGCTGACTCTATGCATTGTTACAGAGGAGACAGAAGAAAGGTACAATTTACAAGCTCTTTAGCGTTCTTATTGGAAAAGGTCAGAGAAAATAATTGGATTTACGTGTTTTACTCTAGTTCACTCTTGACACCAAAATTGCAGTTCATGTTCAAGAAGGAAAATCTATGCTCCCAAAATAACCATTACGTTTGATTTACGAATTCTGGCTTTATAAATTACCCACACGCTGTAAGAGCTGTTCTTGTGGCATATTGGGTAGATTTCATCTCGATGCAGTCGTGTTTTTAAAGCATTAAATGCAGTGACTACAATTTGTGGCAGCGCGACTTAGCAAAAAATAAAAAAACTACACGATGACTATGATGTTCACGACAAAATAGGAAAAAACTCCAAAGTAATACCAGGGGTGCGAATTTAATTCCTTGCATGGTAGAGTTACATGAAAAATGATAAGGAAAACCCGTGCTTTTGTTTTAAGCGTCCTGTACAAAAAAAGGTAAGGTTGTGAAGTTGTTAACAGATGATTTGTAGAAGAAAAAGTCGGAAACTGATGAACTGTAATTCAGAGGTGAAATACTTATAAATTCAAGAGAAGGATATCTTTGCGATTTCCGTGCAAACGAAGTTGTGATTTTGAAGCGTTCGCTCCGGTCCAGTTTTCACGTATTGTTTGCTAGAAAGCTATAACAATCCCTTGGGCCATCAGTTGCATGGCATGAATGACTGGAGTTTCTGATTTAAATGTGTTGTTACATGCAAGTATGAAAATCTCAATACATTTTTAAGAAACTTACGGTAACTTTCAGTGTTCGCGCAATTTCACTGATTTTACATTGCTAAACCGAGGTTGGTAGACGAATGGAAAATTGACCAAATTTACAAGTTCAAGTAAACAAGTCGTTCATCACTGAAACTCTATTATTTCAGAGAACTAGGGATAGACAGCTCATTTCTCCTTTCTGCAGATGATGAGAATTTCAATTACTTTCAGTTAATTACAATAATATTAATTTCAACAAGATGATGAGAGAAAAGGAAATCATCAACTTTGGAACATTGTCTTGATGGAGCAGTGAATAGGCCATTTCCGAGTTTACCTTGTCCTTCTGTTTGAAAACGAGTTCTCGTGCAAAACCACTTTTGCGATGGAAGGCAAATTTCACTCTCGATTTCTGATTTTTTTCTAATTTCTTTGTGTACGATGACAATTAAAAAGTAAGATGTTCAATACGCAGACACGTGATTTAAGTTATAATTATCCATTTCCAACGTTCAATAGTGCTGCTCACTTTGTTGCAAAAGTAAACAAGAAGTAAAGTTATATTATTCCATAATGATTTAGTTTTCGATTTTCCATTATTTTATTGTAACCAGAAATAATTTGGCAACACTCTGTTCGAAATGCTGCGGGACAGCTTAAGGCATTTTAAAATTATTCAGTACCTTTAAGATTCCTGGAAGGAATATAGCCTAGAATAATAAAATATTTCTGTTTGTCGTGAACGGTCAGTACCGATAAAAAGTGGTAACTCCATGCATGTTTGGAGCGTTTCTAGCTACGGTCTTGAGAGAGGTGTCGGCGAGGCATCACTGAAATTCCCCAACAAACCCGTTCTCTGTATAAAATGACTTACTATACACGACAAGTTAAGTGAGAAAATAAACGCACTCTGTTTATGTCTGACAGTGGGAAACTGACAAGCGAGATAGTTTACAAATCTGATTTGCCATCAATCTCCAAATCGAAATAGAGCTTTTTCTACCAATTTTGAGTTTAAAATATGCTTCTTCACACTTCAGTTACACAAATAAACAGTAAGTTGACGTTCACTTTAAGAATGGCTTGATTTAGCTCCAAAGATCATTTCATGGGCACTTTACAAAATAGTACATGAGTCAAGTTAAATGCTTTGTCTTACGGATAATAAAGGTTTAAAATTGACAGTGGAAGAGCAATGTGTTCGTCACGTAGAAAATAGCGGCAAGATAGAACTGAATGAACTTTTCAATTCTCAAGAACTAGAAATCAACATACAATTTCTCCTAGCTGTCTTAAAACATTCTCAAAAAGTCAAGTGATGAGAATAAAGAAATAAAGGAACTGTATAGGATATTGCCTTGATATCAAATCTGATAACATTGCCGAATTTTCTAGTATAAGTTTAGTCAGTGTATCCATGGATACCAAGTGTGTTCCTTGCTGTTTTTAAGGTAGCTGAAGTAGATCTACAGTTCTTGTTTATTTTAGCATAACACGTTGTTAACTTGACTTTCTATAGAATGGTATAGAATCCTGGTTAACGGACTTTGTGATATAGTAGCACCCAAATATTGATGGCAACCTATCAAATCCAAAAGATACGAATAGCTTGTGTATTTGAAAAGAAATTAAAGAAAGAAAAACTTGACATAGAGATTTGAAATTTTTGCGCTCATTCTTGTTAAACCAGTACGGTTGGTAAATTAGCATATAACGTCTCAGTGCACGTATTTTCAATTGTCTAGATAGGACTTACACTTGCCCTGTAACTGATCAATAATGATAATTCTTGTCAACAGGTTCACAGAGATTAGACGGATCCGTTAAGAAAATGGCCTGCAGCACTTATCAATATTAAATTCAACCACCTTAAAATAAAGTGTTAAAAAATGTTGGTGAACAAGTCTTCGAAAAGAGTTACGTGACTTTTTGGAAAACATTACTGAATTTTTGAAAGCTATTTAATCAATAGAAAAGACTTGCAAGGTAGCTTGCATTAGCATTTTCTTCTCTGACACAATGTGAATCAAAATACAATACTTAGGTGAAATTTCGCGAAGCCTTTCCTAGTGTCAAGAAGGTGTAAGGGCTAATTAAAGGACTTACAGCAAAGAGCTCTTGAAACCTTCTATAACATAAGATCATTAAATAACGAAAAAAAGATGTATAAACAACCCGCAAACTAAGTTTGCGGCCAAATCTTGTGTCCTTGTCCATTACTTAAATACTTAACAAAGTATGTTAATAAATGAGGGTTTAAAGCCCCCAGCCACCTCCTCCCCAGAGGAGGTAGCAGGGAGCAAGATGACTCTTTTTCCCTCCTGCCTCCTCCCCAGAGGAGGTAGCAGGGAGCAAGATGACTCTTTCCCTGGTTAATTTATTCATATATTCAATATAATTAATGACTTCAGAAATCGTAATCAAGAAGTTGCAAATGTTTTCATTATTAACACTGTTTATCCTCTACCTTATTTGGAAGGAGAATTACTTTGGATTTAAATTTAGTAGAATCCAAGGTACATTTTCTATTCCCAAAGCGGAGTGCAATGCCCTAAGAAAATCGTCAGTGAGTGATACACCTACACGATGTTTTCGGCGCAGTGGTTTATCTTTTGGCCAAAATTTCCTACTATCTTACAGGGGAATATTGTTCGAAGAGTATTAATTTCTGTTCCTCAAACCGCCACTCCCCTGAATGAAACAATCGTGCGTGAGGAATAAATTTCTTCTATAGTCCTCTACTTTCCTAGGAAGGAGATTTGGAGGGAAGTGTAAGTCTTAGCCATAATCTCTTACTCTTTCCTTAAAAGTCAAAAGTAGTTACATTTTGAGTAAAACTTCCTCCCAAAGTAATTTTCTTTAAGATGGTCAAGGTTTAAGAAATGGCTGTAAGACTACATTGCTTATTTATGCCGTGGCGACACAGTGTAGTTTAGTCTTACCGCTACTTCTTAACCTTTAACCCTCTCAGAGAAAAATACTTTGGGAGGAAGTGTAACTCATATTACAACCCTTTTTTGAACTTTAAAGGACGAGTGGAGGACTATAGATGAGAGTTAAACTTCCTCTCCAAATATTCTTTCTAGGAAAGTAAAGGATTATGGACGAGATTTAATCCTCTTTCGCGATTGTTTCATTCAGGGGAGTGGGGATTTTGGGGGACAGGAATTAAGACTCTTCGAACAATCTTTCCCTGTAAGATGGTCGGGGATTTTTGGCCGAAGATAAACTACTGTGCACATTGGCTCGTGTAGGGGTATCTCACAATTTTTGATTATCTGACGATTTTTTTCTGGCATTGCTCTCTGCTTTGGGAATGAGCAATGTTCATTGGATTAAACTGAATTTAAATGCAAAGTAAAGGACAACGACACAGGTTTAACCGCATTCACCTTTCTGGTTCTGCGGCATATTTTTTCTACAGTTATTTTCTTAATATTATTTTATCACGCAGAAGGTGTAAGAGCTTATTGGAGTCTAGTCTTTACTTTGCTCTTTGCACCTTCCTTACATCAGCTAAGTTTACTTTCGTTATTTGCGAAAATCTCTATCTTTTTATTCTTCCCTCATACAGACTTGATATTATATATATTGACGTCCGCTTCATTTGTTAATGAACTATTCCATCGTAACTTACTATGAGGATCGACAGATTTACGATAAACGGAGTACAGGTGCTTTTCTTAGAGTTTATTTCCAAGCTTAAAGAGAGTTTATTTGAAAGTGTTTCTGCATTTGTCTTTTAGCCAGTTGTTCGCTGTGGTGTATCACTCTTCACTTTCTTTATTATTCCTCAGGCTACCTGTTGATCGAATCAAATATTAACAGTTCATCAGAATGGTCACGCAGAATCAACATGTATTATTATGCGACGAACTGTCGGAGTGAGGGTGCTGCTGCGATACTCTCCTACTTGTTCTATATTTTCTTTCCAAATAAAACTTACGGTGCTTACATATATAATGAAATGTTCACAAGGTAACGCTAGCTTTTGGCTTCAGAAAAAAATAACTACTAAGCAAAATAAACTAGTTGTTTAAATATAGAACTCTTACTAAATGATTGCCAATTAAATCTCTACACTTTTAAACATCACCATAGAGTTATCGAGCGCAGAATGAACTGTCTTTCGAGTCCATCTTTAAGCTTTGTCCGAGCGATTATCAGTTTTTTTTCCTAAAACTCCGAGTGCTGTGACAGCAAATGGCCTTGTTTCAGCCTTCTGGAGAATTTGATTATCCATTCAATATTTCTAAATCCTCTACCGAAACTTCGGTGAAACGAGAAAAAAATGTCTCTATTTTGCAGACAATCTTCAACCACTGAATAGTAATGGTGATCGCACAAGATATACCTTAGCCAATCAGAATGCAGTATTGCATTAGTATAACCCGGTAGATTTGTACTAATGATAAACAGATTATTGCACCGTTGTCAAGCACAATAACTGTTTGTTATTAATTCTTACATAATGAACAAGAGTGATCACAATAAAACGTTTTCATGAAATCATTATGGTTGATTTTGTGAATTCTTTTGTTAGAAAACATTTTTGGACCTAGAAATTTTAAAGGTAAAATGGTAAATTTAATTTTCAAAGTTAAAACTCTAACTTTGCAGCAACTACTTACTTCTGCTGGCATGTTGACACGACCTTGTTTCCTTACTTATAATCAACAACACGCTCTGCCTCGATCTGAACCAGTAGGGAAGAAATGACTTGCATTTAATGTCTTTTTTCAGCCGGTTTTCTGAACTGCACTTAACAAATTTTAAGAAAGAAACTGACATATTCATTTCTACTTGTCTTATTCGCATCCTTGGATGGGTCGTGGCTCAATATTTCTCTGCAAACTGAAGTCGAGTGATGCAAAACTTAAGCCCTGCTCCGCTGTGTTAGTACTTGGTTGGATTATCGCTTAGAGAAAACAGCACCCCTTGTTAAAGATGGTTTTTCATGTTTTTAGTATCCTTAAAGGGACACAGTCGGCTTTGGGACCGCGCTGACCTGGACACTAGTTTTCTCACCGTGAAAAGGTTCACCTCAACCTGAAATCAAAGATACTCGTCGAGTACATCTAGAAATCCGCTTCAATCTTCGCAGTGTTTTGCTCGATTTTCAATCGTTTACTGAAAAACCTGTTTTCCAGTGGGCTTTTGCTCATCCTATGATAGTTTTTGTATCATATTTGGTTAAAAACAGTATGGATCGTGTCTCTGTGATATGCAAATTAACTATGAAATCAAATGGTATCTAATGCGCATGTGCTGTGTCCCTTTAACTTTTAATAAGGTACCACTGATTCATGCTTCAAAAGTATCGATATTATTGATAAAAGAACGTAAAACCGAAAAATGAAAAACAAAGCCTTTGCAATCTTTTCAAGGCACTGGGCGTTTTTTAAAGCTTTTCGAAATATATGAAATGATTATGTCGTTCTCAAACCTTTTTATCAGCTTAGCGTTTTTTTCAGTAGTCCGACATCAGCAAGTCCAATTACATCCTTTACAGGGACAGGATCCGGTACTTCTTTTTTTATTAGGTTACGTCGGTCCTTGCAAATTGACCTTGTGTTTTCACTGCTTACCAAAGCGTCACTTATTTAACTATCAGAAACCACAGTACACTTGCCTGCCAAGGAGTTGAAAAACAAATATTGCTTCGGAAACAACATCAAAACTCGATCTGCTATTACCGACCAGCTAAGAACTAGACATACAAATGCGGGGTAAAAATACAGCCTTTATCAGCAATGATGTGAAATAATTTCCTGCTGCAAATTATTAACGACCTGTTAACATGTTCACGACTAAATTTCCTCACGGTCACGTGTTTGATTCTCGGTTCCAGTTTCTTATAGGTCATCGATACAATTTCAAGCATATCCTTAAGACAGTTGTATTTGTTCAAATCATAGTTAATAGAGGAAATGGTTAAGAATCCCAGCAAACATCAAAAAAGCAAACAAACAGGCTAAGAGTTATGTTGGAAGGTCTTTGACCCTGTACATCTTCTTGTTTTCTGCTCCTAGACTGTGCATGAATTAGGTAATCGCAGTGTTTCTATTGGTCAGTTGTATGAGCACACATAACCACTTTTTCACTTTTTGTATTTTTCCAGATTTTGTGCAGAGTCAAACCCCCACCCCCCCCCCCCGTCCCCAAATAGCCAACAAAAACATACAACAAAGAAATTTGCCATGATTCGTAAACATTCCTCTCTATTAACTATGTTCAAATGTACTGTGTTTTAGCACTTTCTTATCTTACTTTAATTATTGCCAATGCGTTTCGAAACAGGATTTAAGTCAATGTTCTTTGCTGTATCTTGATAAAGTGAAAACAATGGAAACTGACGCAGGTCAATATAAATAACTAAACTTGGTAACTCCTTGTTAACACAATCGGGGAACGTTTTGTTGTGTTAATTAGTTCATTGCTTTTCTTGACGTTCCTGTGGCAAACAAGCACACTCAAAGGTGTTTCATGAATTTTGGTGTACTTTTCTAAGCTCAAGTCCATGTTTTAGAGATTTTTTTGGTTTTTGCAAAGTCATAATTAAAAAAATAAATTTGCATCGTCATATTTTCTAGTATTTTCATACTTTTTGACATATTTGCAAAATTTTGAAATCCAAGATGGAGGTCCTTCTCAAAAGCACCATATCACTTTTACCTGACAAGTTATCGCACGAAAATTAATATTCCTGGATGATTCATCACCTCATACTGCATATATGTTTTATCACCATACCGTATATATAATTTGATGAACATGGCGAGAGGCACTCCCAGTTAACCTTCACCCTTTGCATGTTCTAAAATTTGTTTCATTTTCAAGAACTCCATGTAAAAGATGAAAAGGATAGACGAACATGATTAAAATTCAAAAGGTTTGTTCAAAAGTTCCAAAGCAAAAATTAAGCCCAAATGATAATTATGTCTTGAAACCTTTACTCAGTAATACTGCTTGTAAATACTTCTTGTAAAATCACGGTTCCTTGACTAAGTGAGACTAGTTTGTAACTTCTGATAATAACGTTTTCCAATAACTTTGTACTAATCTTCCCTATGTCGAATCGATGTGAAAATTATACACTGATTTAATAAAATGAACTTAGATCAGAAGCCATAATCGGAGACGGAGATCGTAAGCGCTGGCCATTTCCAGTATTGCGGTTGTCCCCATGATATGGGACAATTTTCCTATTTTTAGAACAAATTAAACCATCGCCTGCGGCACTCGCGCGTGCATGCTGCGTGGATTTTTGCGGACGTCGCGCGGGCAGGAAATGGTTTCCGATATTCCCGAAATGTTTCATGCTTTTGGCCCACAACTCAGCGCGTTTATGTCTGTTGGAATTTTGCTTAAGTATTGTCGTCGCAAGCTGCACCAATTTGACTGAAGTACAACACAGTGTCGAATTTAGGTATGTCCCGTTTTATATCACCGACCATGTTGTGTTCCGCTGCTTCTTTTAGAAGAGCTCCACATTACTCGACTCTAAATTTCTGATATGTTGAAGATTAACAGCTTTTCCGTAACTCAGCAGAAAACTAGTTGGATATATTTAGATATAGCAGCGTTTTAAGACTTCAAAGTTTCCCTCCCCTTGCCACACGCTGGCGGGAACTTCGCCAGATTCTATCGCGACCGAAAAGTAATAAAAAATTGCAGGTTCACGTTTCGCCTGTATTGTAAGCAACGCTTGATGTTTCATCAAGGCCCAATTAGTTTACGACTGTAGATACTTCCAAGCTTTGTTTGTGTAAAAATTCAATAAATTGTCTGTTGTCGATGAATAAGAGCGCCCGCCGATGCGTGCTTTGTACAGTCAGTAAACATGACAAATTGGACTACCGCACTTTCGTGTGAAAACGTACATCGAGCTCATACAATATCTCCGTAGTTTTTTAATTTGTTTAAGGTTGATAAATGTTTAAGAACATATTAAAAGTTTAGCTGAAAATATATGAATACAGCAGAAATAATCAGCAAAGTTACGATGACGCTTTCTTTGTGTGAGTTGATTAATTAATCAACTCGAATCACGATTTCGATTTTGTTGGTTGAGTTATGTATTTTATTTTCGCAGTGTAAAATTTCAATACGTTGAAGAAACACACATGATGTTAGTAGTCTTTTGGCGTTGGTGAAAATTGTTGCAGAATCTCAGCACAAAAAATAACGAAAGGAATCTTTGTCAAGATTTGTTGACAACTGAAAACACCGGCGACTCGGACTTGAAAGTGCACGCCCTGAAGCTACTTGTACGCGTCAGACTTTCCTTCCAAAAACTTTTGCAAACTTGCCAAACGAGCAGAAACAATAAGAAACTATCAAAAACAGGTTTTGGTTATGACTAACCATTGTTTGAGAAATTTACAAATTACCTCGATACCAAAGTGGAGAGTTTTCTTACATAAGCTTTATTCTGAAGTCAGAAGCAAAAGCTTACATGTACGTGAACGACTAACGCGAGTATTTTTCATTCACAGCGCGAAATTGAAGTCTTGTTTTCGACCCTGAAAAACTCACCTTTTCCATTAGCTAGAACAGAGCATGAAACTACATTTAAGCGCCCTAGTTCTTATTCCCTGTCATCGCTGTGAAAAATCCGAAACAGAATCTCACAACTCTCGCCATTTGATCACGCGACAAGACTAAATCCACGCGAGAACCCACGACAGGTGCGTAGATTCGCGCGGATATATGACGTCAGGGTGGCGCAGTTTGTTCTAAAAATAGCAAAACTGTTCCATATCATAGGTGCGCGCGGATCCCAAGACTTATGGTCTCCGTCCCCAATTATGTCTCCCGCTTAGATTGAAGATTGTTTATTTTGTACGGAAATCGACATTCCAAGGAAGCGGCAAACTGCGCGCGCATCAATTAACAAACTATGTAAATTCAAAGCTTTCTAAAGTTTTCGATTTTATCCATTTTTCATTTCATTATTACATTATAAGCAGTAGCTTTGACACCTTTTGACCTGTGTACTTGTTTTATTTATCTATTTTCTCAGGGTCCATTTTTTATTGCTGTTTTGTTTTAAAGTGTATCGACCATTACATCAATTTATCATTTCAGCTACCCTGCGAGACTATCGTCACATATTTATTCTAGCTGGAATGTTAATGATTTGTTTGTTGTTTGTTTGAATACTGGCGCAAAAACTTTATTTACATCGAACAAACTGTTGTTTTCTTGAGAAAAAAAAATACTCAAACTACACTTTGAAATCCATGTCAGTGAAACATCGCTACATCGAAAACATAACATTTCTCTCAAGGCTTGAGCACACTAGTGCTCGGACACATACAAGTATTGAAACCAAAGAACGCTCGTAAATATCTTCAGCCACCTGAAAAATTAATTCTTCTTTCTCGTTCTAAACGTTAATTTTCCATATTAAATGGTGTAGTAAGACACTGATTTGCCCCAGGCGATGATATTTTTTCATTCACCTCCATGTTTAATATTGTACTTATATCAGTTACACAGACGAAAAAGTAGTGCATGTTTCAATAGATTTTGGTCAAGCCTCGAACATAAATGACCAAAAAAATGATCGTGTTTACCAAAGCGCAATTATAGTTGTCATGCCAATAAAGTCATGAGCTCTATCAGTCGTTATAAATTAAGTTGCTGTTCGTTCTTGAATGCCTGACTATACTATTTTAAAACACAATTGATTTTGAGAAACTCCTTCTCTAAATGAATCGCCTTTAAAGTTCATTCGCGGCCTCGTATAAGGAAAGCATTGCTTTTGCACTGCAAATTATCATTGTACTATTAAACTGGAATTGTTCTCGTAAATTGTCATCACTGGTTCTCTGTCTGCAGCATAAGTGGATCACTCCCTTAAATCTTCGTTCGCAAAGCCAAGCCGAGAGTAAGCTGGAATGCTACTTTAGCCGGAATCTTTGTTTATATAAGAATAATTTTGTAACAATTACTAGTACCTCCACGTTTTTGTTCTGTTAAATTTGAATTCAAAATGTCGGGAAATAGGACTTCAAATTTCCATTGCGGAAAATATTCGGCCGTTTCAAGTTGTCCCTTAAAATAACAAATTGCGATGTTCAACCTTTCAATTCAGTCTCAAGCTCAAATTATTAATTTTTCCCCATTGATTGACATACATTTCTTTAGTTGTTAGCTCTATGACTTTGGTAACATTTTCTTTGTAACAGACTTGACAACGGAGAGAGGTACGAGAGGTAAAACAGTTTGCTGGACAGTTGCCGGGGCTCCCGCAAAATCAAACTGGCGACATTTCCGAGTTCCTGTGTCACTGACAGAAGTATCACCTTCTCATAAATTAAATTCTTCTTACTGATTACAATATACACTGATTCCAATATTTTCTCTCCAAGATACTTAACAAGGGTCAGCAAGGCATTGATATGGTCAGACTCTGATCACTCTTTGGACTGAAACCGTTCAATGGTAAACAGAGAAGAACACGACTAATCTGCAAAAGGGTGTTTCCAAAGGCTGTCAACTTGAACCAGGCTTCAAGAGCTCACACACTTAGATCCAGCATGGCTACACTTTCTATTGAAATGGTGTTTGCACTCAACCTAGTGATAAAAAGAGCACAAGCAACAAATTAATACTTTTCAACGATGATCGAATCTCCAGTTGTGTTGATTTCGAATAATAGCCCCTAAATATACATTTACAGTGCTTTCTTAAAGCATTACTTTATTGATATTTATGAACAAATCTCTCACAATCGTGTTCGGACATCAGAACAGTTCCTCATTGCCCAACCGGTATCTGAGAGTTTATGGGTTTGAATCCCGTCATGGCCTGAGATGTTCAATTCTTCGCCACACGCTCACCACAGGATCAAAATTTCATGCATCTTTCACTACTCTCGATTAGATTTCTCTACAGGATACTTGGAATGACACAATTATTAAGGTGGTCAACGACAATTTCAAGTAAAATTAAGAAAGGATGAACTTATCTGAATTAACATTTCTCCAATTTGTTATAGTGCACCAGCATTCAAGAATTACACACTGCAATCCAAAATGGCCACACTTTCTCTTCATTATCCGAGTTCACCTGGCAATAAAGGAGATTAAACATAAAACGAGCTGTTTTTTTCAGCAACAAATTCGAGTCGTGTTTATAAACTAAATAGCAGACAATTCTGCGGTGACTTCTTAAAGCAGGTATCAATAATGTATGGTATAATTATTTAAGAAAACGCTAACTTTTTGTTGGCTGACAAATCTCAAACAAACTTCCTGGTTCTGCCGAGGACATTAAAATAGTTAAAGATTGTCTCTGCAAGATACTTTGAAATGTATTGACATGGAAGGAGATTTTATTAACTTTGGACTGAAACCGAAAAAAACGGAAAATTTGAGGTGCTGGACTTATTGTGGAGAAAAAGCGTTTCCAATCATTAGCAAGCAGTGAACTACTGATTGAAACCACTGAGTCCAAGAGCTAACGTAGTGGCTTTTCTTGCATTGGCAAATCTTCAGTCCTTCGTTCCATAAATTTGCCAGAAACCAAGAGGCAAGTTGCAGACAAATTTCTAACACCGGCAAAAAATACTTTATGAAGGTGTTACTGCTGAGCTTTTGGTGGTACATTTAGAGAACATTCCTCAGCCAATGAATAGAAAACTGCGAAGATAATATCTCGTCTATCTGAACCAAGATGTTTGCAATACTTACTTTGTACCAAAGAACATTAGATCCACGCACTGTCGTACAAAATGGACTTGTTTTCTCTCAGCATATCTATTTTAAAACCTGCATGAAAAAGAAAAGAGGAAGCTTTGATATACTGACTTAAATTGCGTTAGGTTTAGGAATTTGGTCAAAACAATGCAGAGCCAAAGGTTTACAGGGACATTTAAAGCATAAATGCTATTCAGGCAGCGTTTGAACGCTCAAAGCAGTATAAAATTATTCTTTTTCTGCTACATGAAGACAGTTCATTTGGTTATTTCCCTGAGGATGTACTCAACATGATAAAAGAAAATCGATTATTTTCTTTCTTGGACTGATACTGTAACTGGTATAAGACAGAAGAGTTGAGAAAATGACAACGAGCTTATCTGACTATAAGATCGTTCAGATGTCGTCTGCTTGCATCGAAGCGAAGGGTAAATCACTACAATCCAAAATGGCTGCTTTTTCTTTCAATGGACGTGCACTCTGTGTTCAACCTTGGAAACAAGAGAGGAAATGTCAATAAATGAAGTAAATCTTCTTTTATTCAATAGAACAGTCTTGTAGTTGTACAATGTTGCTATTTTCAGACATATTACGTTGTATTCGTTAGCTTGAAATCAAGAGACTAGAGATATGCATTTTATAGCGGTGACTGGCTTTCTTTTCGCTTAGAAAATTTACGGCGTACAAATGTGTTAGTTCTGGGATTCTGGTGGTATATTGTATTTCGATCAATCTTGTTCTGAATTAGACCGTTTACCGGGAAAACGACCAACAAATAACAAAACTACGATGTACTTATCTGAAATCAGTCATTTCCTGTAGTCAACTTCCAGATTGCACTAGAACCCAAGAACTAACCCTGAAATCCAAAAAGATTTCTGTTACATTTGAATTTAAATTACCATACACTAGAACAAAAAAAATCATAAAATTGTAGCAAGGGTCAAACTGAACCATAACAATACATTTACCGTGATATCTATCTTAGTCAGAATTTTTAAATCAGACTTTGCAACAAGGTCAGATCGATCATACTTGTAAAATAAAGATAAAGTAAAACCTAGAATTTACCTTAAATTGGAGTTGATCGGAGCATCAGGAAGCTGCTAAGGAGAGAACGGAGCTCCAAAGCTGAACACAGCTGCTCATAATGGTTACATTTCCTCTGGATACCCTTCTGATAGTCTGGTGCCAAAAGGAGAGAGGAAAATATCAAAAAATATATTCAGTAGGTCTATCAGTTCGATAGTTAGAAACCGGCCATACAACATCGATAAATATCGGTTGCATTAACAAATTTCTTAATTATTAATGTCCAGTCTTAGAATTATTTTATTAAAGTGAGGTAGTTTTAATGTTCTTGCCATAATTCAAAGCAGGTTTGTTCAAAATTGGTTCTATTCGTCAAGTAATTTCTGATTTCACGAAAATGTGAACAATCATGGAAACATGAGGATAAATGAGCAATAGCAACAATGCAATTATAACTCAAATTTGCCTTTATGTCTGAAATTCTAACGAAGTATTTTGATATTACAACTTACCCGAAATCAATCCTGACGTAAAGGACAAGGATGGCTGTGTAACATCTGAACACAGTCGCTCCCAAAGTAAAACTGACTAAATTAAATTCCAATTAAAACCATCACGAGCGGTTACTTCAGCGATTGTATTGAAACAAACTGTTCCTGAATGAGAAAAGAATTTAAATGCTCAGGAAATATTATTGACTTAACTTTAAAAATGTTGATGTTAAGTCAGTCAGATCTTCATACCCTTAGCAACTCAGAGCATCGGAGCAGTGGACAACAAACCGGCCGGGTCTAAAACACAGGTCACATTCCACAGGTCAAGAGTAGAAATCCCTACTCTACTGATGAATAACTATGCCAAAAGTTTCCCCTCGATCATAAACAACATTTTCGCAGAGTGCTAGGGTATAATTAGGGCTGGGAGAATCTTGGTGCTGTTTATTCATCTGTAATACAGTGACCTGTACTCTGACCTGTACGTGGAATGTGACCTGTAGTTCAGACCCGCCGTGGACAACATAAAACAGGTACAAAAACGACGAACGAGAGAGCTAGTAAATTAACTTATTTCTAAAATGTGGTATTCAGTAAGAAACTTTCAAACCTGCTATTCCGATGTGCTTGTCTAAACGAACTTGGTAATTCTTTATTCCGAAAGTTTCACACCCTCCCAGTATTCAACAATTTCTTAACTGTGTGGACGTAAAAAAACGCTCAACGAAATGGTTATACTAAACCACTAAACTGGGGAAAAGGGCAGGCGTAGCGAAACGAAGCGAACAGCTAACAAGGTCGTGAAAAGAGAAAACGAAAGCGTATACTTATCTGCGAAGGGGAGTACATCGACGAAGATAGTGGTTCGCCTTCACATTACACGACGGTTTCTGACACTAAAATGAACGGGATGTCCTTTGAGACTTCGTTATATACACGATTAAAATTCATTCCACCTACTAGAAAAGTGTTTGCTGCATCAGAATATTCCATTGAGATTTGCTGTGCGTCAAACAATAGAGCATACAATGATATCAATAAAAAGTATCGAATAAAACACGCACTCAGTCGTCAGCTATTTTCTTCTAAAAAAAGTACAGGTATTTCAAATGAAATTCGTTGAATCGTTTTCAAGAAGTTGACTCTTGAAGTCCTTTGTGATATCACTAAAAACCCCAAGGAACTGAACATGTGTCTTCGGGAGCTTGAAATTCATCGCCGCGTTTTAAATGCACAACGTGTCTTATTCTCAGTTGTGTTGGCATTTTACAGAGCCAAGCCCTGAAAACTGAAGGTGTCAGGTATTTACCAAGATAGACACGGAAGGCAGTGCTCGGACTATTCGGTTACAACACTGGGTCTGTAAAATTGTGTAAAAGCAAAAAAATATAAACATATCAAAAATAATTCTAATAAATGTATTTAACATCAATTCTGTCTTGAATTCCAAACATGATTTGTTACCCACAATGCAAGGATTTGAGTTAGAGACAAAACTAGAGGTCCAGAACAATGCTTTTCTCTGACTTTCCCTTGACAAAAATAACATTTCTCTAACCAAATAAACAACAGACATAGTAACGGTTTCTAGCCTGCCCTCAGGGGCAGCCCTCCTTTCCACCCATTCTGACAAGTTTTTAACAAATCCTTTTTCATAGGGAAAATGTCTTTTTCCTGACCATTTCCTGACCTTTAGCAGGGTGTCTAAAAAAACTCGAATAGCGAATAGCGAATAGTGGCGAACAGTCACGGATAGTGGCGAATAGTCGTCAATAGTCACCGCCTTAGTTCAGCACTGATCTGGGTTCGTTTAAACTGATCACAAAAAAAAATAAAATAAAATAAAATACGAATGCGAGTTAAGTGCTCTGTGATTAGTTTATTAACTGAAAAGACACAAACGAGCTGCTCTGATAACCGTTTATAAAAACAACAACATCTAAGCTACATCTTGCGTTAATTAATTATCCAAACAAGCATGAGAATTTCAGTGAATTTATTGCCTTTTCTTCTCAGGACTTAGGCTAGGGCCGACAGTAAGAAAACAGAAAACACAAGGATAACTTAATAAAGACGTATTTACGCTTTTGCAGCGGTGAAAACAAGAAATTACGTTTAGAAACACCTTTTATGCTGATAAGCATCCGTGCTTTTGGGTACCAAATTCCCCAATTTGGCCACTATTTGTCCACTATTCGCCACTCTTCGCCATTATTCGCGTCTGTTCGCCACTATTCGAGACTGTTCGCCACTATTCGCACTATTCGAGACTATTCGTACTATTCGCACTATTCGCTATTCGCGACTATTCGCTATTCGCGACTATTCGCTATTCGCGACTATTCGCTATTCGCGACTATTCGCTACTCGGGTTTTCCAGACAACCCCTTTCAGCCCTTTGGCAACCCTGCCTGTGAATTCGTGTTGTCGGTACTTTCACAACTTAAGCGAGAAACACTTACAATTCTCAGGCAATTACCATTACTGAGAGACATTAAAATCTACTAAAATAAAGTGTATTTGGTAAAGTTGCCTTCATTGATCTCAGTTGAAATAAATTAATACCAAACGACTGGTCTGGCAAAAATATTCGTACGCAAATCAGTAATGACGGATGCACCATTTAGTAACTGTGGAAATCGAGAGATTGCATACACTAAAATTCCGTTGGAAAGCCGTTGAATTAAAAAGTTGATTTTTCAGCATAGGTTGTCAACGGCCGCACAAACGTCTATAGAAAAATACAATGCAAATTAGTCGGGCCAGGGAAGGGTTTTTTCGGGATATTTTTTAGGGGGTTGGGTGTGGGTGTATTAACCAAGTAGGGGACTTGTGTCCTATTGTTAAGCACCTGTACTTGTACGAATCCATAAATAAATATGTTTTGAGACAGGTTTCGAAAACGTTTTTTACAATAACTGCAGAAATTAGATCTATCCTTGGAGTATAATCTGTGATTACGGGTTGTTACGTATACACATGTTGAGCATTCAAAAATTGCATATATTCAGAAACTTTCTGATGGAAGACACATTTTACAGGTGGTCTCATATGACCTTTCTCCCTTTAGAATTATGGTCTACGGAGAGAGTGTTTTCGTGATCGCGTGATATGGCCATGCATTCAATGTTTGCCACAACTGCAGCAAATGTAATCAGTAGATCAGAAATTGAGCGCTTTAATTTGGGCTTATAGCCTTGAAGTTAATTTAAGCTCATTGACATTTGAGGGACATCAAACATCGACGAATTGATTTTTATTAGTTGTTGCCAAATAACTCCAACTTGATTTCGGCTGCAAGTCATTGTTTACATGTCACTTTTCAGGGGAGGTGGCCATCTTGCGGGAGTGAGTGAAAATAAAAATAGGAAAAACCACAGTAATGTCTAACATAATAACATCCATTTCATTAAAGAAAGTGTAATTGGATTTCCGCATATTATATGCCAAAGCTAACTTTAAAACTCATGCAACAAGCACCAAAGTATATTTACGCTCGCGTGATTTCTTCTTCATTTTTCTACTTGGCGAAAGGAACCCAGTGAAAAGACACTCGACTCGGTGCGTGTTTTTTTACGTATCAAACGGTGAATTTACATGCAATTTCGAAATGAATCAACTTTCGATCTTCGATACATTGAAGCAGCGATTTTTAGGATCTTTTTGCACATCACGCAGAGAATAACTTGACACTCACTCGTGATTTATATGGCATTTTGGGGGATGACAGCCATTTTGCCGAAGCCCAGCAATTGGGAACTTTTCCGACAAAGATAAAAGATTGGAAGAAACATAAACAAGCATTAAAATCTTATCTTACATTGTCCTTTTAACATGAACAAGTGATAGGCAAAAGCTTGAGTATACAACAACGAATTATAACCATGTACACTGTAGCAGTCAAGAGAAAATTTTTAAAACTCGCGCAAACTTTGATGCGCTGCATTATGGGAAGGACTTCCATGATCTTACAGGAGAACTGTGTTCATATCGACAGAAGTAAAGTGCTCTGCCAATCTTGTTAACATATCTCCTAAATATGCCTAGCATGAAGATAGTTTTATAACAAAAAACTCTAAATATTACCCATACAGAAATTTCTGCTCAGTATTCGTCCGCCATTTTGAATTTTGTAGATTGACCGCTGGACTTTGAGTACCGGCGATTTTAATCGTCACTCAGGGGTCTGGCAGATGGCGGATGACAGATGGCGGATGACAAAATGCGGATGGAAAAAGGCACACGGAAAAATGAGGATGGAAAAATGCGCATGGAAAAATGAGGATGGAAAAGTACGCATGGAAAAATGGCAAAATGAGGATGAAACATTGCGGATGGAAAACTGCGAATGACAAATATGCGGATGGTAAACTTCTGGCGGGGGGAATTATCTTACGATGTTTTGTTACAGTTCTAGTTGTCAATAAACCAGGTCAACTTATACTGAATCAAGGCCGGGGGCCGAGGTTCCAATTTTTTATATATAGTCGAAATATATATTTCATCACAAAACAGATCGAAATATTTTTACGTCGGATCCAAGAAAAGGAAGAGACCTGATCGAATAATCACAAACTACACTTTCCTTTTATTATCAGATTCCGTTGTTCTTTTACTTTATCGAAGGACGTTTGCCTCCCTACCCTTGTCAGGCGCGGATCTAGGGAAGATGTTGACCGATTTACTGCAAAACGAGCGCCGAAGGCGCAAGCTCATAGGGGGGTCCGGGAACATGCTCCCCCGGGAAATTTTTTCAATTTTAACTACCTAAAGTACCCTTTCCTGGCTTTTTGAGGCAGTCAGACAATATATTTGCCAGTTCCATTCTCCTTGGATGAAGCCTTGCAAATCTGCGAATTATTTCGTCAAAGTCAATGTCCATGTTGTAATGAATGTGCAGCAAGGCAAGTCCTGTCAATCTCGTCTGTAACATCGTGCTTCGTAAATATGTTTTCAGTCGCCTCAAAGCCATTGCTAGAACGAGTTTCCACTGCAAAGATAAATCATTTGTTCAAGTATTAGAAAGAGGACAAATTTCAGACCAGACAAACACGTCTGGGTATCACGCCAGCCAGGCGTGTGCATACCGAACGAAAATAACTTTTCAGTAAAATCAATTTGTCCACTCTCAACCACTATTAACAAAGACCCGAACTAACCTTTTTTCCTGAAGTAGTCAGTAATTTGTGACATCTTGACGTTGTTATGTATTCCACACTCTTGTTGAAGTCGTTGTCCAAAGACGTTAAATGATCATACAGGCTAACCGAGTAGCAGAATTGCACAAATCTCCCGGGGAAATCTAATTTTGGTCTAGACGTCCGCGGCGATGATGTGATGGCGTGACCGCCGTCCGGAGACTAGTGATTTCCCGGCTGTAAAATTTTGCCACCAGAACGCGTCTATGACCCTTGTCTATTTCCGGTAATTGGCAAAAAATAAATTTAAAAAAATATACGCGCCTGAGGAGA